>NW_004955743.1:0-27449 GCF_000276665.1 Chinchilla lanigera
ATATTCTTTCTTTCTGGACATAGGTCAGGTCGTTTATGACTATATTTGGCATTTGTATGCCTGAAGAAAAAAAAAAATCTATAGGATCAAGGACCTAGCTGGTCCTTGTAGTTTTGGTAGTGGGCATTGTGAATCTGGACAAAGCTAAGGAAACCCAGGCCAGGCTTTGGCTGAGATGCCCTGCATTCTGCTTGTGTGCTTTGTGTATTTCTTACTAGGGGTTTTCTTTCTCATTCCTGGAAAAACAGATTTAGGACAGGGTAAGGAGAACTTACATGATAACCATGGATCCACTTAAGCCCCAACCGTTTTCCAGCCATCTCACCGCCCCCCCCATAGAGACTAGGAGGTTAAAATAATAACCAGTTAAAGAGCTACGGGGAAAAGTATATTACAAGTGAAGAACATCAAAAGCAAACTCTGAGCAGGGGGCTGTAGCATGGCGATAGCCCTGGACTGTACTGAATGGATTTGAAGGGCTTTTCTAAGAGGGGCAGGACTCAGACCCTTTCCGGTGGTCTCAGAGGCTTCTGACGGCCCAAGCCTCTCCTCTCGTTGTGCTAGGCTGCTCCAGTTGTTAGCAAGGGCATCTTTTCCCTGCAGCACTTTCCCTAGCTTCCGTCTCTACTAACTTCTTCCTCTTCTGAGGGCCCACTTTCTCCCCACTTTTGATATATTTGCACAGGATATACCTCAAGGGAGCTGCCCAGATTCCAATTCCCAGTTGGAACTGGCTGCTGGCGTGACCCTGAGCTAGTACTGAGCACCCCTGATCTTTCCGACACCTCTTCTCCTTCCTGAGGACAGTGGTTCTCTTGTCAGTCCCACTGCTGAGTGATTGTAAGGAAATGGACCATTGAGCAGGGCTTAGTGAACCGTAAGTACACTTACGCCAGTTATGCTGTCTGTCCCCACACTGTACCAGCTAAAGTACCACCAGTACATTTCCTGAGAGCCTCTCTGCGGAGGAGGCTGTCACCCCACACAGGTCAGAGTGAACCCGCACATCAGAGCATCTTGGGCATCAGAGAGCCACTATAGGTGCTCAGCTTCCTCGTTTTGTTTCATCTACAGTACATGAAAACCAACATGGGAGGGATCCCTATTTCGGTCTCCATTACACATATGGGGAAATGATGGTTTTTCTTAAATAGCTTGCTGGGTGCCACACAGCCGTGTGAAGGCCACGGTGTCTCTTCCTCAGTTTGAGAAGTGAGTTGGGGACTTCTCCTGTGAGGACCAAGACACCTAGAAATAGTGCCCAGGACCAACTCAGCTAATAAAACCCATGTATATGCATAACTTTAGAAATATTAATATAATATCATAACTGAAATATAAGGAGAAATGAAGGCAAAGTAACTCACAATGCCTTCCGATGCAGGCGCCCCTCTCTGGATGACAGATGGAGGTGGCAGACGCAGACCTGGCTCCCTGAGCCTCCATGGGGCAGCCCCTCTAGGGCGTGGAAAACTGATAACATGAGATCCACTGCTTTTGGGGATTTGAGTTTCCAAAATGATAAACATGTCTTGGAGTTCAGAAAAAAATAAAGACCAGTCTTCTCTCAACCTATGCACTAACTGCATTATTGAAAAACAAAGTACCTATTAAAATGCAGCAGAAATGCCTTGTTACGGTTCAGGTACGGTTTGAGTGTGATCCCCAGAGCTTTAAGAACTGGAAGCGTGGTCTCCAGATGGTGGTAGAATCTTTAAGAGGTAAGCCCAGTGCCGGGTAATTCAGCCACTGGAGGCACTGCCTTTGGGAGGGTTTAATGTAGTGTTTTGGGGACCCTAGTTAGTACCCAAGAGAACACAGTACTATAGAAAGAGCAAGCCTAGGCCCTGAATCTCTGGCTCATCTTGTTAGCACTCTTGCCCACACATGGTCCCATGCCAAGGGGCCCTCTTTAGAATGTTTATCTGAATAGATGCGGCTACTCATTCTTGGACTTTTAGCCTTTAAAACAAAGTTAAATAAACTTCTTTTCTATATAAAGTACCCAGCTTCAAGTATTTTGTTGTAGTAATAGAAAATAGACTAAGACATATTTTATGTTTATATTAAAACAAAGTGATTCTTATGTTCAGAAAAACGAGGTTTTTTCATGTGACAAGACAGTGCTTTATTGTATGAGACTTCTCCATCCATTGCAGGACATTCAGCATCCTTGGTCTCTGCTTTTTTAGGGCTAGTATTGCTCACTCTGTCCCCACCACTGTATCTCATAAAACCATCACCGATGCATTTCCCCAGCTCCTCTCTATTGATGGTGCTGTCACCACCCTGAAATCAGCACACCACCCTGCTACTCAGTTTCCTCTTTTCCACCTCCCCAAAGGCCTGATTAATTACGGAGCCCTGGGCCACCACATAAAGATACCGCTGCTCGTGGGCTGCTACGCTGCGAGAATCCACAGCCATGGGCAAAGGTCCTGGAGGACGGACACAGAGAGAGACAAAGACATGCAGGGAAAGAATCCATCTCAGAAGTGGGCCCTCCAGGAGATGCCACCTGGGTGCCAAACTGCCTCACTGAGCTTTTCCTAAACCCCTTTTTCTGACCCACATACTGGTGAGATAGGATCAGCCACAACATTTAGAGGCATTTAATGCGGCAACTGAGAGTCACGATACATAGTAACGGCATTCTTCTTGTCTTGTGTATTGTTTTTGATGCCTAAGAAAGAAGGATCTTGCCACCTAAAAGGGAAGGTTAGACTCACTGTAAAATACAGTTGACCTTCATTTGGTAAGGTCTGAAATGAGAGACGGAAGCTGGGCTGCATGACCATTCTGTAAACTGTCCCATCCCCACTGCCAAAGTGTGTACAGTTACTCTGAGAAGTGCACATTTTTGGAAGAACTATTATTTTAATAAGTGTGTATTTAATTCATAGGTTACTATGTATTTACATTTTAATAATAAATATGTGATTTGAGTTTGAGTATGACAAAATTTCATTTGAAAATGTTTCTATTTTATCTGAGTGTGGTACCTCATGCTTGTAGTCCCAGCACTTGGGTGGCAAGAGAAGGGCCTTTAGGTCAGTAGTTTTATCTCTTTGGTTTCTTTGACTAGAAGTATCTTTGCAGAGGAGATGGGGGCCTCAGAGCCTGAAGGAGACACATCTGTTTCTTTAGAATGCTGCCTTTTGATTGGGGTATTGGGGAAGCTCCAGCTCCTTCCTGGTAAGGAGAAGCCATGGTAGGACTAGAGAGAGGAGTAGGGGTGAGTGCATTATGAAAGAAGAAAACGTGTTCATGACGTGCATAGGAGTTTGGTGGGGCTGCCATGAGAAAATACCCCCAACTGGTGGTAGGTCTTGGGGGTGGATGAAATAGCAGAAATGTATCTTGGCTCAGTTCTGGAGGGTGGAAGTCTGAGTTCAAGGTGTCAGCAGGGTCTCTCTCCCTGGCCAGCACACGGTCACTTTCATACTGTGTTCTCACATGGCCTCTTCCCTCTGTGTGTTTTTGTCTCCTTTTAGCAGTTCTTGGGATGAAACCCAGGCCCACATGCATGGTAGGCAGGTTCTCTGCCACTGAATTACTCCCTGGCCCATCTTCTTTTAAGAAGACCAGCCAGTTCCACTGGATTAGGGCCCAGAACTTTATGACCTCATTTAACCTTAATTGCCTCTTTAAAGGCCTGTTATGGTTTGTGTCTACCATGTCCCCCCAAGGTCTCATGCGGTTATGGGGCTTTTTCAGAGGCAGCTGAATCTAGAGTGTGTGACTGATTCATAATGCAGTACTGGGATTAAGGGTGAATGATTGCTGGATCAGTCCACTGACTGAGGAGAACTCTTTTTTTTTGGTACTGGGAATCAAACTCAGGACCTTACACTTGCCAGGTAGGCGCTTGTGCCACTGAGCTATATCCCTGGCCCCTAGTCCACTGATTGGATTGGCACCACCCTAATCCCAGTAGATTGAATACAATAGAAGGGACAGAAAGAGGCTTGTCTCACTTTTTTGTTGCCTTTGCTGTCTTCAGCCACCATTAACTGTCTCCATCTGCCCTGTGACATCCTGCCTTGGAGCCAGCCAATTATGGACTGAAACCTTTACAAACTGTGAGCTAAATACTTTCTCCTCTTTAACTTTGGGTGTCGGGTATTTTGTTTCAGCAATGAGAAAAGTAACTAAGACATGGACCTCTTTCCAAATACAGTCACCATGGGAATTAATGTTTCAGTTTATGAATGTGAAGGGTCAGTCCATAACAGTACTTATTTTAAGATTTCGTTTGACTTTTTAAAAATCTATGCCCCTCTAAACTATCAGTGGTAAATATGCCTTACAATGATCTCTCATCATTTAGCAAACACCTACATTTCTTGGAATTTTACCCAGTCACAGTCCTGCAACACTCTGGATAGTCACAGAGATTCACGAAGTTCCCAAATCTTTTGGAGGGCGTAGGATGTGGTCTTGATGTCCTCAGATCCCTTTTAAAGGGCAACTGGAATCTCCCTCTCCTGCCTCAGTCCAGGTTCACAAAGTCCATAGAACTGAGAGCCAACAATGAGGGCTGTACAGTAGTGGCCTAGAGCTTATGCTCGCCTAGTTAAGTCCTACTGTGTGTCCCTCTGTTACCAGGTCTTGGGGTGCTAGAGTTTCCTCCTAAAGGTGGCCTCTAGGTTCTTATTGTCCTTAACAAAGAATTGGTCAAGACAAGCACAAAAAGTAGCCAAGTTTTACATTTATTAAAGGAAGAGAAGAAACATACTCTGCAGAGTGAGTTCAAGCCAACGAAAAGTAGGAAAAGAAGCACACTCTGAGAGCAGACCATAGTGAAAGAGAGAACACAGGGGCTAAGAGCTCAGTGGCACTTGTTTTTTGTATTTCCCACTCTTCAGGCTGACACAGGTCTAGATTGTGCTATCAAACATCTGCTTGAGGGGCTGGGGATTTAGCTCAGCGGCAAAAGCGCCTGCCTGGCAAGCACAAGGTAATGAGTTCAGTTCCCGGTACCGGAGAAAAACCAAAAAAAAAAAAACAAAAACAAAAACAAAAACAAAAAAAAAAACATCTGCTTGAGCTTTCTGGAGAAGAACTAGAGACAGCATTCTCTGATTGGTTTCACCTGCAGGGCTTTGGGAACTGTTATGCATGTGTGACCTGGAACTGTGTAATTGATAGATCATGCCCACTTCCCCAGCCAGTTCACCATGCCCTAATCTCCTGCCTCACCATCTCTCCCAGGGAACAGAAGATTCTCCTTCCCAGGAGTCAGGATTTGCCCTAAGATTCTTCCTAAACCCTTTAGAAGGAGGAGTCTTCAGGATAAGGGTTGTAGTTGAGTGAAAATTAATAATTCAACTTTAGCACATTCGTCTAGGTTTCCCTGGGGTTTTGCTTGAATTTTGAGAGAGGCACTTGCTGAAATGAATAGCAATTATTACAGTCTGAATTGTAAAACCCTGATGTTTGAAAGCATTGGATTGCCTGCCCATGAAATGGGTACAAGTTTCATTGCCTGGAGCCTGAGGTACCAGGAATTAAATGCCTTGCTGCTGTATCAGTGACAGCACCAGGGTCATGGCAATGACCCTCACATTGCTGAATCCCAGGCTTGAGCCATTATCAACTTCAGCCTGCTGATTGGAGGACACCTTAACCTGAGGAGAGAGCAAGATGTGATGAGTGAGCACAGAGAGGTTTGAAAGCACGTCGCTTATAATGTTTGTGCAAATCCTCTAATTCACAGTTTATAGTGTGAACTGAACTTGACTCTCACAGCTATAGCTATTATCCCAGGCATGGCAAGGAAGCCCCACGGAGGCCCTCTGCCTTAGGACCAGTGATTAACTAGAGGTTTGGAAGGTGGTTTTCTTGTCCACCTGCTGCATGCTGCCCTGACTGATGATTTACCATGGATTCTGGGCTCTGGCCGGTGTGGCAGGCAGTATGCCAAGGACTGTAGTGAGAAGAGTGAGATGAGCACTTGGCTTTGAGTTCTATCCTGATAGTGACAGTCCGGTTCTTCCTCACGCACCAGGGGGAGATATCAAGACCGAGCCTCCAGGACAGAGGACAGTGCCCAAAGGGGCCAGCTCCAGGGCTCTGCCATCATCAGCTCAGGGAGCAGCCTCTTCTGATGCCACATGTTTTCTGGATCCAGCAGCGTATGCATAGGCAGCAGAGATGGGTCATTGTGTACCTGAGAACTTGTTCCCTTAGCTACACAGAGCTTCAGTTTGGAATTTCAGCTGTGTTAATGGACATCACCCACCTGTCCACGGCACTCTAAACTCCACATTTCCAAAACGGGACCATCATTTGCTCCCTTTCCCCAGATCTTCTCCTGCTCCTTTGTCCATCTTTGTTGAAGATGCCACTGCTTCCCCAAGCTAAGTTTTTGAATAACAAAACTCTTTTCACCCATGCCTTTGAATTAGAAAAGAAGTCCTAACTGATGCTTTCAGGAGAATTTCCTGCACCCTCTTTCTCCACCCACTCCCGGATGCCCCTGCTCAGGCCTCCTTGCAGGCCCTCTTTCCAGGGACAACAGGGATGACACACACTTCTGCCTGCCTCTCTGCCTCTAGCTCTTACCCCCTTGACACACATCACACATTATATCACGGTTATCATTGTAAGGCACAGATCTGGTTATCTTGGTCTATTTGTGCAAACTACTTTTGACTGAGTACATACTGTCCACAGTTTTGGAGGCTTGGATGTCCGAGATTGAGGCACTGGCAGGACTGGGGTCTGGTGAGGGCTGCTGTTGCTTCCAAGCTGGTATTGTGCTGCTGTGTCCTTCGGAGGAGACAAATGCAGTGCAGATGGCAGAAGGGATGGTAGGAAGAGTGTGCTCCTTCAACAGTACAGGGTGCAGGTCTAGTCATGAAAGGGGGCCCTCACGACTAATCACCTTCCAAGGCCCCACCTCTTAATCCTGCTGCTGTGGGGATTAAATTTCAACATGCATTTTGGAGGAGAACTGTTGGTCAAATTATAGCGCTGATCTGGTCGCTCAGCTGCTTAGAGATCTCAGACAGAGTCCTTTACTTACATTAGTGGTTGCCCAATGTCTTGGGTGTAGTATCCCAATACACATATATTATTTATAATTATTTATAAATAGTTCTTGAGTACACATTCCCAAGGAATGCATATTCATAGACTGTATACATTCCATAATATTAATTCATGATAAATTTTATACAAACATGTAAAAATAGGAATGAAAAAGGCCTCATGTGAATTGGCCCTGCCCTGCACATTCTCAAGAGCTCTGCATTTTTTCACTTTCTTTGTCTGTGTCCTGGAATTCTCTCATTTCTCTATGCCCTGGGATTGTATGCGTCCTTCAGAACCTCACTCCAGGCTTCATTCCTTGGACCCTGACCCTGCACATAGATTGCAACAGTAAGACTGATAAGGTTAAGACTTTGGCGCCATCTTTGGTGCAGTAGCTGGACGCTCACCCTTCTCTTGCTGCATTATGTGACAGTATTGTATCTTTCTGGTGGGCAAGGACTGGCAGATGTCCTTGTCGCCGAGAACAAATTGCAACAGTAACATAGCTTTCCATCTTTCACATTCCAAGGAAGACTCCCTCCCCGCTTGTGTCTGGTTACTGTAGTGAAATGCGCCTCCTGCAGAGGAACGCAGAAGCAGACAGCCAGACAGACGCGAGGAGGGCGAGACGTGCGAAAGCAATAATTCTGCATATCACGCAATTAAGCTAATGTGATTTAAACAGCGTGATGGGTGATGTTTGTGTTTATTTTCCCCTCAGCCTGTAATTAATTCATGGAAGTGCTGTAGGTTGTTAAATTTTAGTAAGCAGATAAAAGAACTGTTTTTTGAAGTAAAAGCAGTGGTAACAACCTAGTCATTTCACAGTACCGCGAACGAGATAATTGCAGTTGGAGAGAACTGTGCGGCAAGGCGGCCGCGTCCCCCGCAGGAGCGGCTGCGTGCAGCGCGTGAGCGACAACGTTCCCGCGGGTCGCAGCGACGCGGCGAAGCCCTTCTCCCACGTAGCCAGGGAGTGCTTAGCTCACTTTTAGATTTTCACGCCGGTGTCCAGCGGGGAATAGTGCTAATAAAGACGACAATAACATTGGAACAGGACAAGAAAGGCTGAGACAGCGTTTTGTTCATTTGCGTTCAGCATTAGCCTGAGCTTTCTAACCACCGGCCGATGGGAGGCATTTTAATTAGAGGTCCTGGGAATACCTCCGGCCGGGCACATGCGTGTGAGACTGCAGCCAGTGTGCCCAAGGCGGGCGCCTCCTGGCTCAGCGGCCAGTAGGTCTGGCCAGAGGCGGGGCCTGGGGGAGAGCTGCAGAGCTTCAGGGAGGAGCGGGAGGCCTGGCGGGCTGGCATCCAACAGCAATTAGCTGTCCAGCTGTCAGCACCCAGAGCCCTTGTTTTAACAAAGTGATGGCAAAGATTGGCAGAAATGGCTTGACCCCGTGATAGATCCCAAAGCATTTCTACAAAAGCTGTTTTTCACTTTTACTCCCTTTCATAAATTGGCTTAAATACAACGCAAGAATAAAGACATAAATCAAAAGCTGTTAGCCTACTCGGGTCTCTGAAATTTACGAGTATTAAGCAGACCAGGCTTAGGAACATTTCAGCAAATAATTCCCCAGCTCCCTAAGATTCAGTGCAGCTTCGCTCCTTTGCCTCCTCCAGAGCCCGTGGGCATTGCCTGCCAGCGGCTGGGCCCGGGCCCCAGGAAGCAGTACCACCGTCACCGCGCTGGGTTCTCAAGGGCAGGGCCCGAAGCTCAGCCCCGCTGTGGGCAATTCCTGGGTAAAGAGAAAGAGCTGAGAGACGCAGGTGGCAGCTGCCCACCCATCCATAGTGCAGGCTCAAGAACAGTCGAGTCCATCCGTTCTGGGCCTCTGTCCCCATCTCTGTCACCGTGAGTCTGGGAGAGTGTGGGATTAAACTGCAGTGAGGAGCTGCCGGCTCAGGACAGGGACTTAAAACTCAAAGCATCCACTGCTGTGATGGTTCAGGATACGAATGCGGGCGTTGGGGCCCCAGTGGGAGTTCCTGGAGGCTGCTGCCTCCCCCGAACACAGGGAGCCCTGTGGTTCAGCCTTGGCATCCAGGCAGCCCAGGGTTGGATTAGCAACCCCGTCACTGCCTCGGTGAGCAAGTCACCTCATCTCGTCTCTCCGAGCCTCAACTTCCCACTGTGACAATGGAGACAGTCATGCCTGTATCTCAGCAAATGAGCCGTGTTCAACATTCTGTGTATGACACAGGGCATCAGGCCAAACCTCTGCTCACTGGTGGACACAAAAATACCTCTGTTTTGACTATCCTTGAGTTGAGTAGGGATCCTTTAAGTTGGAAGCTGCTTGGACCCTCACCGTGTGGGAAAAGTGGAACGGATAGAAAGCAGGCACAGGTCCCACTGTGGCACCACCGTCTCTGTAATAAATCCCATTTTATTCAATGAGAAAAGGAAAGGAAAGAAGGGACAGCTCTTAGACATGCCTCTGAGGCTTATGGGAATATTCAGGTCAAGAACTCATAACCATGGCCTTCTCCACGTGAGTCTTTCAGCCTTCACACTCACCAGCCCCTTGCTGGTCCTGGATCTCCCCAGAGATAATGGCTGTCGCATTCCAGTGCCATTGTTTCTGTGATCATTAGGAATACGAACTCTCAGAAGCAGGCTGAGTTCTCATTGGCTCCCATGGCTAGTGTTGGGCCTGCCCTGTGCTCTTAAATCCGAGGGCCTGTAAAATAGCTCAGCACAGAAGCGAGGCTTGACATCACTCTTTGTTGAGCTAAGCTGGGAAATTTATAGCTCAGGAGAATGCAGAGTCAAAAAGTGGCTTTGGCTGGATCTGGGCATAATCGGGGCTTTCGGGTGTAGTTTGACAGCTTTATCTAACAGAAACAGAGCTCATAAAATCAGCCAGCGTTAGAGTGTCAGGGTGCTGTATTAAGTAGTTCTGGAGCAGCTGCTGTCCTACGCCCTTCTGTAAATGGGGGTATTCAAGTGGCAGGGCACGCTGTCTTCTACAGGCCCTGAGCTCTGTCCTCCTCAGAATTAGAATAAGCATGCTGTGAAGGAGAGGGTGTCTGCTTTGTCACTCATTCATATTTTCGGACTGTCTTGTAACTGGTTTTGGGCCCTGTCCTGGAATAAAAGTGAAGTAGGATGTGATCCTTGCTTTTCATGGAGCTGAAGATCCAGTAGAGAGGTTGGCAGACCTTTTCTGAAAAGGTCCTGGTAGCAAACATGTTAGACTCTGGGGGCCAGGTGGCTTTGATTATATCACCCTCTCTCTCGACTCCACGCCTGCTTCAGCCTCTCAGCTGTGCAGTCCTCTCGGTCTCACTCTTCTCTCCCCACACCCGTCATCTCCTTGCCTGGAGAAGGGGTAGCAATGTCCGAGGCCCAGGCTGATGGTGAGGATTACTGGAGCTGATGTGCCAGAAGCCCTGACTCAGGCTGTAGCTGCTGCTTAAAAACTAAGTCCACCTCTCTACTTTTCTTCCTGGAGAAAGTCAAACCTTTCCCTCTTCCAAGCTTAATCACTGACTGTGCCTCAACTCAAACATCTCCGAGACCCTTAGCCAACCTGCGCTTTCTCCCGAGCGTCCCTTCTTTCTCTTCTGCCGTGTTACACTGCCTAGAAGCACACCTAGGTTTCCTCTGTTTAAAAGAGGGAGAGGGGGAGGAAACCTATTTGACCTGACATCCTTCCCAGCCATTATTCCTTTTCTCTTTACCCAGATAGTCTCCACCTGCCTTCCCTCACCATTACCTCGCACTGTGAATTTCCATTTCTTCCCTGTCTTTCCTTCTCTGGCACAGGCTGCGGTATGAACAGGGACACTTTAGGGCTAAGCACACGTTCTGCTTTATGACCTGCACTGTTACAGACGCTGGGCGACTTATCCAGTGTCAAGTCCTCACCTATAAAATGGGACAAGGTGGTCTTTCTCAAGGGGGAGTTAGGAGACTCCAGCAGGGTGATCAGCAGGGGTCCTGTGTCGGGGCTTTGCGTGAGGCACACGCCACCTGACAAATCCCTGTGGTGGCTGACCTCCACAAGCTGCTTACTGCCAGCGGGCTCTGGTGGGGAGGTGGTAGATAGGGGCTGTTTATTGTTCTGAAAGGTGTCCATTATAGTCCTCTGAAGTGGAAAACATATGCCATCATTTTCTTTTTATCTTCATTAAGAGTTGGGGGAGCAATGTGAGGTTGTAGTCATGACAGAATGGACAGCCCACCAGGTTGATTTTATCCATCCATCCATCCATCCATCCATCCATCCATCCATCCACACATCTGTTCAGCATGTAGTGGTTCAGCTACATGCTCATGCCTGCAAAAGGCCTACAGTACAAAGGAGGGTGCAACCCTCTCCAAGAGAAGCTCTCAGTCAAGTTGGGGTGTAGAGCAGGAAGCCAGGCAAATCATAAGTGGGTTCAACACCCCATGAGACAGGTTTCAGAAGACAGTCACCAAGAAGACGAGTGTGACCCCCTGGGGGCTGGGTCTGAGTGTGCCAGAGAGAGAGGTGGGGAGGGACTTGGGGGGGTTGCTGGAAGCGTGCGCAAGAGAACACAGTCGTGAACACAGCCTGGACTGGGGGGAGGAAGGTAGCGGAGGCTGGTGGCAGGGGTGAGTGTCACGTAGATCCTCTCCAGACAGAAAGAATTATTGTTCTCTGTAGAAGGGGAAGCAGGCTCCCTCATGTAGATCCAGAAGATAGGGCTTATGAAGCAGAGGAGAAAGCAGAGGAGGAAGCGGAGGAGTCAGTTGTTTGTTTCTGGGACAAAATATCTATATGTACAACTTGCTTAATTTTTATTTTTCTTGGTATATGTTTGCAGTACATAATGACCACCTTCCTCATGGGAAGCTGGGACATGTACGTTACACATCTGAATTCTTTTTTTCACCTCCTTCCCTCCCCTCTCTCCCACATCCCTCCATCATTTGGACCCGCCCCTTTTGCAAAGGATCTATCTCCCTATTTCCCATTATCTATCTTTGCTCTTTGTTTGTTTATATTTTGAGTTCTCAAATACGACAAACCAGGCAATATTTAAGCTTGCATGTCTGGCTTATTTCACTTAACATTATGGTCTCAGGGACCATCCATTTTCCTACAGATGACTCAGGTCTATCGTTTATGGCAGAGAGATACTCTGTTGTGTATAAATACCACATTTTCTTCATCCTTTCATCTGTTGATGGGCATACAGGCTGCTTTCAAGCTTTAGCTATTAGGAGTTGTGCTGCTGTAAACATGGTTATGCATGTGTCACTGTATGGCATAAACAACTTAAAGGACAGGGTTATTTTGGCTCATGGCTTTGGAGATTTCAGTCCATGGTCCGCTGGCTGAGGGCAGAAACATGGAGGAGGGATGCTGACCACCTCATGACCACCAGGAAGCAGGGGAGGGGAGACACACACACACACACACACACACACACACACACACACACACAGAAGAATGGGCTAGGGCAAAATATACCCTTCTAGGTTATCCCCCAGTAATCTGCTTCTCCCTGGCCCCACCACCCAAAAGCTCATTCAGATATTAATCCATTGATGAGGTTAGCAACCCCATGACTAATCACCTTCCGAAAGCCCCACCTCTGAACACATGAGACTTTTCCAGGACATCCTAGGTCTAAACCATAACAGAAGAGAAAAAATGAAGTCTGCTTCCAGCCCATGTGCTGTCGTCTGCCCTATCCCACTCTGACTGTGAGCTCTTCATTACCCACTTCCAGCCGGTTCCATGGCCAGCGTTTAGCTCTCAAGTGTCAGGCTGGGAAGGGACAAGGCTTCCACTCAGATAAAGCTATGTGTCCGGTGGAGCTCTCTGCTGCCTGAGAGCCCCAGTTAAAACCCCACTTTTCCTTTCCAGGGTTGTTGTTTTAAAGGGACACCTGGATAATACCTAGTGTTAGCATAAACGAGGAGCCAAATTTAACAATTAAATAGGGGTGTGTGTGTGTGTTCCTATGTACCTGGAGAATAGGTATAAAATAAAGCATTGTGTTTTGATTCCAAATACTAGGTCTGCTTGGAATGGCTGGATAACGTTGCTATCTGAATCTGGCCCACATTCTCTGCTGGCTGTCTGGACTCTCCGCTGGCCACACTGCATCTGCAAAGCTGAAATTAAAATTGGGAAGCAGAGCCCTGGAGCCCGTCTTGCCTTGGGGCCTGGCCTCGGGCAGCTGTGGGCATCGTGCCAGGACTGATTGCTGCAGCAGAATGTTAGTTTTTAATTATAATTTTGAGTTATACAAATGGAGCACATAGATTTAAAATGAAAATCAGTAAATGAGTACGGAGTTCCTTTGGTTGCTCTCTGCACATGGCAATTAAAGTAAATTTTTAAAATGTAAGTGTGATCACAACTCTGCTAAACTCAAACCTGGCCAGTGGCTCCGCAGCCTGCTCAGAGAAAGAACCCTGCTCTTTGGTGGCCTTCAAGGAACTGTAGGATTCTCTGGTGCCCCGTCCTTTCTCTCACCTCACATCCTATCCTTCCTGCCCTCAGTCAACGCCTCGGCTCACGATACCTTGCTGTTTATACCGTGTCATTAGTGCCCCAAACACTGCTGTATAGTAGGCAGTTGGTAACGATTTTTTGAATAACTAGTGAGGATTGTAGTAAATGTAAGAATTTCTCTCTCCACCCTCCCATGTGCTAAGCCCCAGTCAACCTTTTCAGTGACAAGCCCTGTGTCGAGCATGTGCTTCTACACATGTTCTTTCCATGTGCAAGAGACCAGGAGGCTTTTCCTTCCTGTTAGGGTGTTGAAGCACATGAAAGACATTTGGTCATGGCAAAAGAAAAACTAGGCTTTCAAAGGGATGAGCGAAAAATGATGGCCACAAGGAAACTTTGATGGATTTCAATCTGGAGAGAAATGAGCCCTTCCTAGGGGCATCAGAGAACTATGGCTCTCATCGCTGGGAGTGGGCAGGGACAGGAGGACAGAAGAGTGGGGAGCCTTGTTGGGGGACGCTCAGCCAGAGAAGGAAGGTGGGAAGCCGTTACAGGAGTGGGAGCGGTGTGAGCCGATGGTTTTGGGAAGAGCAGCCAGAGATTGACCCAAGGGCCTGCCGCAGACTGAGAATTAGGCAGGGAGATCAGTAGGGCTTCACAAAGCTGTGTGCTTCCAGGAGGACTGGAATCTGGAAGACCTTCCGGTGCAGCTGAAGATGTAAGCCACACAAATTTGAACAAGTGAAGTTTAACATAACATACTTGAAGGCAGTAATTGCAGGGAGCAGTAACTCGCTTGAAACTGAGAAAAGTAAACAGTGACAGAACCCAGAAACTCAAAGAGGTCTTAGGGCTGGAGATGTAGCTCAGTGGCACAGCACCTGCCTGACAAGTGCATGGTCCTGAGTTTGATTCATGATATCAAAAAAAAAAAAAAAAAGATGTGCCTGTACAGCTGAGATTGACTCCTCTTTAGAGAGAGCATGTCGCCAGTCATTGCTGAGCCTCTGCTGCCCAATAAGGAATCACCTCTTCTCCAGTTAATGCTGGCAGCACTTGTGCACCCAGCGCAGTGCTACCATATGCAAAACCCAGCACTGAGAGAAGAGACAGTTCCTTCCTCCCTTCTAGGCTGGCGGAGACTCCCAAATGTCCTCTGTTGACAGGCTTAACATCAAGGTAGGGGCAAAGGAGAAAATGTAGTCTAGAGAACCTAACCCCAGTATCACGGAGTTGGGGAAAGAAAGATGGGTTTGGTGCTTACCAGCAATTAACTAATAAGTGGCACAAAAACACATGCCAAAGACTGTGTATAATAGAAAAAAAGCCCAATCCCCAATAATTCATCCCCCTTTGAATTTTATGAGAAAGTACCAGTAAAGAAAGGGCAGATCGGAAGAGAAAAATGATGTAGTTTCAGACATTTTCCTGGTGTTTGGATTCTAGAACCCTACAGAAATTAAATTCAAACATAAACCACAAAAAAATAAAATAAAATACATGAACCAGCTGGGAGTTGAGCAAATGATAGGGAAACACAATTTAAATAAATCTGCAGCTCAGCAACAGCTCAATTCAACTGTAGGCAAATCTGAGTAACTACCATCAGAGGAAGGGGTTTGCAATTATGGGAACTAAAACTAAGCAGAAAATTATTATATTCCATTCTCCATGGTTTTACACAACTTCTGAAGTTCAGTTTTTTCAAATGAGATATGTAAAGAAGCAGGAAAATGCTACCAATGATTAGGAAAACATACAGACTAGGAACATAGCCACAGGTGTTGGAATGATCAGATAAGGACTTTAATAAAACTATTAAAAATATTTTAAATAATCCAAGGAAAAGAAAGATATTTCAGGAGAGAAATAGAAACTCCAAAAATAAAACAAGTAAATTTGAGATTCTAGAATTAAAAAATACAAGACAATAAATGTCACCAGATGGGCTTAACAGCAGATTAGCCATTGGAGAACTCGAAAAGGATAAGTGAACCTGAACTTAAAAAATAATCAATGATGTCCAAAATGAAAAACAAAAATAAAAAGAAATTCTAAAAAGCCCCAAACTCAATTAATACAAAATAAAGCACTAAAAGAAAAATAAAGGACTAATAGCAAAATGGTGACTTAAACTGAATTCTATCAATAATTACATTAAATATAAATGGACTAAACACTTCTATGAAAGGGCAGACAATATTAGACTGGATAACAAAAAAAAAGAACTATATTGGCTACAAAACACATAAAATTGCAGGTAGGTTGCAAGTAAAAGATCAATAAAAGATACATTTTTATGCACATTAGTCGTTAGAAAGATGGAATGGCTATATTACTATTATGCAAAGTAATATTAAAGCCACATAGTTTTATCAGAATTGCAGACATACTCATGATGATGAAAAGTAAAATCAAAAAGTCATAAAATTTTAAGTGCATTGCATCATAACAGAGCTTCAAAATATATGTAACAAAAACTGATAAATCTGAAGGGATAAAGAGAAAATGTGTAATTATAGTTCAGATTTTAACATTACACTTTCAGTAATTGATAAATCAACAAAAATTTATAAGAATGTAGAGTATCTAAACTGCACTGTCAACCAATTAAACTTAATACCTATAGAACATTATAACTACAGAATATACATTCTTTTCAAATATACATGAAACATTCACCAAGATCAACCAAAAGCTGAGCCACAAATAAAAATCTTAATAAATTTCAAAGGACGGAGGTCATGTTGACTTAGAAGTCAATAACAAAAACAAATCAGGAAAATGCCAAATATGCAAATTTTTAAACACCCTGCCAGATAACCTTTGGGTTACAGAAGAAATCACCAAGAAAATTAGAAACTATTTTGAACTGATAGAAAATGAAAGGCAAAAATCCAACATACTGTCATTTTTTGGATGTGTCTCACACAGTACTTTGAGAGGAATTTATGGTTTTTAAATATTCATACTAGAAAAGAACAAAAGTCTAAAATAAATTATTTAAGCTTTCACCTTAGAGGCTAAAAAACAAAGAGAAAGCTGAGCTAATGGTGTTGAGAAGGAAGAAAGCAATCAAGTTAATCGTAAAAATTGATAGACTAAAAAACAGATCATAGAGAGCTGTAAAGTCAAAGTTCTTTGGTTAAAAAAACTTGGTACTCCCTAATAAGATCAAGATCAAGACCAAGAGAAAGAGAGAAAAATGCAAATCATGCCAAGAAGAATGGAAAAGGAGTTATCTCTACAGTGCTACAAATATTAAAATGCTAATAAGGAAGTATTACGAGTAATTCATGCTAATATATTTTTTAAAATCTTTGAAAACTAAAACTAACCAAATGTGACACAAGATGAAAGAGAAAAGTGGATAGTCTTTTACCTTTTAAGTACAATGAATTTGTAATTAACAATCTTTCCACAAAAACAATTTCAGGCTCAGATGACCTCACTGATAAATTCTATCAATATTTGAGGGAGATGCAGTACAGTCTTTATGGAAGCTCCTGCAGAAAAGAGAAAAGGAGGAAACATTTCCCATTTTGTTTGTTTTTTGAGGACACCATACCCTTGTCACTATACTTGACAGGGCTGTTATAAGAAAAGATAAGCATGAGCCAATATTTTTCATCAACATAGCTGCAAAAATCCCTATGAAATTATTAGCAAATAAAATCTGTCAATTAATAAAATGGTAGTACATCATGACTAGTTGGACTTTATCTTAGGAAGGTGGGGTTTTTTGACATTCTAAATTCATCAGTGTTACTTTCCATAATAACAGAACAAAAGGCAGAAAGTATATGATTATCTCAATAGATGTAGACAAAACCCTTGCAAAATTCAATGTCCATTCATGGTTTAAAAAATCTTGAAGAATATTAAAAATGGGGGAAACTTTTTCAATTTGATTAAAGGTGTTTATGAATAACCAAAGATAACATTATACTTTAAGATAGAATACTGCATAATTTCCCTGTAAGATCAGAAACAAGCGAGCATGTCCCCTCTTTTAGTCAGGATTGTTCTGAGTTTCCCTGCCTTTAACAAGGCAAGAAAAGACAGTTTTTAAAAGTTAAAAGGCAGGTTAGTGCTTATATTGTTTGATCAATTTTGCATGCCTATATCTTATAATTTGAGTAACTCCTTTGAAGAAAACAATATGCAACATAATAACCATTGTTAACTTCCTATCATCTCATCGTATTTTTGTTGTTGTTGTTGTTGTTTTTGGTTTTTCTCCATTACTGGGAATTGAACTCACAACCTTGCTCTTGCCAAACAGGTGCTGTGCCGCTGAGCTAAATCCCCAGCCCCGGAATTCTGTATCTTTTTTACTCTCTTTAAAATAAAAAAGTTAAAAGGCTGAAGAATTGGAAAGAAAGAAATACAATTTTAATTCACAGATAATATAATTTTGTGTATAGAAAATCTAAAGCATTATTTTATAATTTAAAAAATGAAAAAAAGAAAATCTAAAGGAATGTTCAAAAAGCCTTACTAGATCTTATCACTTAGAAGTAGTATACTGGTAGAATAAAAAGTTATACAAATAATCTATTGTATTTCTGTAAAAAGAAAACAACAAATTAGAAAATGAAGTAAAAATACCATTCACAATAGCATCCAAAATCAAAACAGACTTACTGATAAATTTAACAAAATATGTGCAAGATATTTACCCCAAAACCAAAAACTACAAAACATGTCTGAGACAGGCTAAGGAAGTCCAAAGTCGAGAGATATACTATATGTATGGATTATAAGACTCAATATTGTTCAAATTACAATTCTTTGCAAGTTGATTTATAGATTTAATGAAGCTACCAGCAAGATTTTTTATAATATATGGAAATTCAAATGCAAATTTAAAAATAATCTTCAAACAGGAAAAATAAGTTTGAAAACTCACATTATTTGATTTCAAAACTTACTATAAAATTATAGTAACCAAAAGAGTTTGGTATCGGCATAAAGACAGGCAGATCCGACTGCGTAGAGGAGGAATGAACACTGAATCTTACCTGACACGATGATGAAGATGAATCACAGACCTCAGACTGTAAACGGTAAAACGTCAAATCTTCTAATTTAGAAGAAAAAGTAGGAGAATAGCTTTATAATCTTGGGGTGTGAAAAATTTCTTAGAGCACAGAAACCATTAATCATAAAGCAAATGTTGCTATATTTGACATCATCAAAAATTAAGAACATAGGTTCATTAAATGACACTACTTAGAGAATGAATAGGCAAGCCACAGGTGGGGTGAAAAGTTTTGCATGGTAGATATCTGACAACAGATCTGTCTTCAAAATTTATAAAAATTTCATATAATGAATAATTTCTTAAAAAGCATAGAGTTTACTTAAAAATTTGGGCAAAGGACTAGAACAGGTACTTTAGTCAAAACACATGAAAATGGATAATCTACACAGAAAAGCTCCTTAAAACCCTGCACTGCAAGGAACTGCAAATTAAAATCCGCCTACTGTAATGGCTAACGTGAAAGACTGCCAGTAGCTGCACTGGAGAGGGTGTGGAGCACCCCGCTCCATCCTACAGAGCTGGTGGGAGCGAATGATGTAGAGCACGGGGAAACTCCTGGGCAGTTCCTTACAAAGTTAAATGTAAATGTAATTTACCCACTCCATGATATGTACTCAAGACAGTAAAAGCAAATGTCCCCAGAAGACTTGAATAGATTTTTGGCAGAATTTTTCAACTTAAAACTGGAAATAACCCACGCGTCTATCAACAAGTGAATGAATGTAAATATTGTGGTATGTTGATACAATGGGCTTCTACTCAGGAACAGAACAAAATGACTTGTGGATGTACTTAAACTATGATTAGCTGCTAACAATGCCAGGTGCAGCAGAGTGCATGTTGTTTAATTCCATAAATGGTATAAAGCTCAAGAACAGACAAAGTTCATCTATGGTGATAAAAAAAAAAAGAATAGAACATTGGCCGCCTATGTAAGAGTAGGGTTGTTTGAGAAGAAACATAAGGGAACTTTCCAAGATGAAAAAAATGCTCGATATTTTGATTGGCTATGAGTAACATTGGTGTATATAATTGTCAAAACTCAAACTGGAGTTTTAAGGCCTGTGACTTACGCTGCATATGAATTATACCTCAATTAAGACAAAGTAGATTTTTTTGGGGGGGAAAAATCTAAATTTAAAGAGAAAATTTAGTTGCACAAATTAGTATGAAGGTAAAGAAATTATAACCATATTACAAGAAAGGTTACTAGATTTCTTATCTTCTCAGCAGCTATAGATGGAAAATGGCTTTACATGATAGCAAAAGATTTCTGCAGAAATTTACATGGGAGCTAATTAACACACCACATAATTAACATACCTGATATGATTAGAGGCAGTATTTTTTCCAACTGAAAGGCTGATGCAAACTAATTCTGCTGGCTTCCGTAGCTGTCCTCTTCCCAAACTCAGATGTACCTAGAACTCCAGAATGTGAATTTGCAAGATCTTTGCAGATGTAAGTAGTTAGGATCATACCGGCTTAGGGTGAGCAATGAATTCAGTGACTAGGGTCGTTGTAAGAAGGCCACGTGGCGCTAAAGAGACACACAGAGCGAAGGGGGCCGTATGGGAATGGAAGGGGTTGAGCCACATGGCTGCTGGCCAAATAATGCCAAGAATTGCTGGCAACAGCCAGAAGCCGGGAAAAAGTCATGGAGCAGATTTCACATATCTCACTTGGCCCTGAGGAGGGAGACAGCACCGCTGATACCTTCATTTCATACTTCGGGCCTCTGGTGAGATCATAAGTTTCTGTTGTCCTAAGCCACCAAGTATGTGGAAATTAATTTTTTTTACTGTATCATATTATCTTAATTTTTGCCTTTTGTGTCAATTGATTATGACAGCGTTGGGAAACCAGCACACCAATCCAGTGGGGTATCGAAGAGTATGGTATAAGAATTCAAGCATCTGGTGCGTGCAGGTAGATGTGAATCAGTAAGTTTTAAGTGTGCTATAATATAAATATATTTAAGTATAGTGTATATATAGTATTTAAATAAACATGTATCTTCCTTGCATATCATTTGGATAGTGTACAAATGAGATAACCATCCGTTCAAGTTGGCTACTTCTCACTGTTGTCTTGCTAATGGGATACTAAATCCTGGAGATGATTCCTGTCAGCACACAGCGCAGCCTGCGTGTGCCCCTCGGGCTTCTTTGGGATAGGGAATGATTGTTTCTAAAGGACGCACGGTGTTTCAGGCTATGGATTTACCATGATTTATTTTGCTAGTCTGGTTCAATCAGATGAACGTTTATTAAATGCTTACCCTGAGGATTTCAATCTGTTCAATTCAATCCAATCCAATGCAAACCAATTCAATAAGCATCTATTGAGTACCTTCTGTGTAACAGTCACTGCTGTGGTCACATCTTTTGGTTTCATCTTCATCAAGGACCTCTGTCCCTGGGGTCTCAGCAACGATACTTTCAGAAAACCTAGTATGAAATATAGGAAGGGACTGATAACAAGATCTTAATAAAAGAGACTGATGATTGGAACAGAGACAATATCTTTCTTTTCCTATACTAATCTTTTTTTACTAAATTGAGCTTCTTAGAGTTTGAGATTTGTCCCCTGGTAGAAAGTTGCCCCTCTCATCCTATAAACAAATCACAGAAGGGCTGGGATCCCATCTAACCTGTGTTGGGAAATACATCCTGCTGACCGGTGAAGAGGAGGCTGCTTGTCCTGCTCTGCACTGTGCTAACCATATGTCCTGTACATTTCTACAGTGTTGGTTCTGGGTCCTAGGCACATGCAGGGCCTTCCTGCCCTGTAGAATAAACACCCTTGGGCTGTTATACATGACATCTCTTGTACTTCTTGCTGCTGAGATAAGGAAATATGGACTGCTACTTTTGGGTTAGACTGTGTGGTGGTCAACTTGTAATACCCAACTGAACTGAACCAGCTGGGAGTGGGAGGCCCACCTGAGGACTGTTGCCGGCAGCATAAGAGGCAGAACTGGAGAAGAGGAAGTGAGGCTTTTGGGAGCTGGAAGAAGCTGTTGTGAAGCTGTTAAAGAGCTGCTGGTTCTCTTGGGTTACTCTGCTGAAGGACCTTGCCATGCTGGCTTTCCCAATGAACTTGGCTGTTCTCATCAGCAGAAGAGCTCAGGACATTGTTGTCACTGAGAATGGCTTCAGTTCACTTTAGGGGAGTTCTGGTCCTCACTCTGAGCATCACTTCCTGACTCCGGTGGGGAAGATGGTGCACTGCTCAGTCTCCTGGAAAAGCTTGTTGCATTGACTTTCCTGATGGGAACTCGGCTGTCCTCATCATCGGAGGAGCTTGGGACCTCACTGCTGCTGAGGGTGGCTGTGGTACTTTTCGAGGGAGCTCTGGTTCTTACTTTGAGCATCACTTCCTGGCTCTAGTTCATATCCCTCAGTCTGCTAGCACAGATCCTTCATCCCACTGGCACAGATTTTCTAGCTTCCCCCACTGACCTTTGGGCCTTCCCAGCTCAGATCTGTGAAACAGGCCTGCATGAGACATTGTTGTGTGCTCTAGGCCTCCAGATAGACTCATGGGAGGCATTGTTATGAGCTCTAGGTGTTTAGCTGGATTCATGCAGGACATTATCATGGCATTCAGGCCCTCAGTGGATTCTTTGGTCTTTAGTGTGTGGACAAATTTCCTGTGCTCTCTGTATATGGTTCTTTGGGCGGCTATTATAAATAATCTTATAAAATACATGTCCTGTATTATATTGTTCCCCTTGCAAAAGTCCCAAACCAAAACAGACTGGGTCTTAGATGATAAGGATTCTGAAAAAATGTACATTCAGTGAATAATTTAAAGTCTTGATATAATGTGAGGGTGGACTGCACAGGGAGCGGGGGCCATGTTGGAGGCTGCCTTCCATGTCAGAGCTCCACCTTGTGGTGCTGCATGGAATAATCTCTCTTTTCTGGCTAACAGCCCTTAGTTATTCTGACCCTTCCACAAAGGAAAGTTCCATATGCCGTTTCCTTCCCTCCTTTTTGAGTCAATATTTATTTTAATTCTTGCTCCCAGAAACAGGTGTAAAACTCCAGATGTCTTGTGGACAATGGGGTTATTGTTTCTTTTGATCTGGATCCTACACAATCTATATTCCCATGAGCTTTTTCATAAAATGGCCTGCAGCATAATCTAAAGAAGGTGTGTCACCAACTCTGATTCCTAAATCTTTTTCACACTGGAAGCTTTCCTGTAAGTCTCTAATATACTTTTTGCAACGATAGTTATGTCTAATTACATTATGCCTTAAACTTGAGAGGAATACAGGTATGCTCTAAGGGAGCCGATGTCACTTTACAAATGATGACCACATTTTTTATAAGCACTTAACAGCTTGTCTGATAATCAGATCCATACCTGATAACTGTAGTTATTCCCATTCATAATATAACCTGTTTTGAAAATTGGGATAAAGTGTGCTCCTTTCTGCTCTTCCAGGGCTTCTCTTCTTTTCCTGATTCCTTGGAAATGTTCCAGCAGCAGCCCTTGTAAACCCCTGCTGTACTCGGTGGCTTTGCCCAAGCCTGCAGGGGTTTGAGCTCATTAAACCCCTCACCTGGGTCCCCCTGTCCACCCCGGCCCCCCTAGCATCTCATTCCTTATCATGAGCTCTGCTGCTTCTGGTTTGAAACACCAACCCCCCCTTGCCTTTCTGTACCAAACACAAATAAAGCAGTCCCCGATTGATGGCGCTGTTCCCCTGTCACCTGCTAACTCCACAGTCTAGTTTAAGCAGTAAGTCATCTTCTTCTACCTGCCCTGGAAAGTAGGGATGTACCCAGTGATACATCCTTGCTTCCTTTGCCTGTGTGACTCTTGGCCACTTGCATTTTGGCTCTGCGAGACTGTCACTCTGGCCACTCTTAAATAAAGTCTGAGGACTTGTCTTGGAGCTGCATTGCCACAGGTGCCTTTCTGTCTGTGTGCTTGTCTTGATGTCCATTTGTGACCTCAGAGTCAGACACAAGTGCCTAGTCAGTATCCAATAAATATTCGTACTGATACAGATGTTCAGAAGGTAAAGTGAAAGCCAGTTAAGAATTGATTTAGCTGGTGCTGTGCAGCCTCGGGAGACCTTTGAAAAGGGGAGAAAACCTGAAAAATAACTGCGTAAGGCCCTATTTGCTGACTGCTGTCTCACCCAACAGGGAGCAGCGCGAAGGGGGCGTTATTTTTTCCTTTCTTGAGTTTTCCTTTAGAACCAAGAAGTAGAAGTCCACAACTGAGTCATTGAATTGCTCCTTCCCTGCCTTTGTTTGTGTGTTTATTTGTAGACAATGTCTTCCCATGTATTCTAGACTGAGCTCAAGCTTTCGATCCTCCTGCCTCAGTCTCCCAAGTGTTTGTGATTACAAGTGTGTGCCACCATATCCTTTTGTCTTTTGTTTTGAGTCGGTTAAATCACACTGGCTGAAGAGTCACTGCAAGACAGGTTTGAGAGGTCACGTAAGCTTTCATCCAGCTCAGACATGGTGTGTGTGTGTGTGTTTGTGTGTGTGTACGTGTGTGTTTGTGTGCACGCTTGCCTTCTAGGCTTTGTAGTCTTGAAGAGCCAGCTTTTAAAATGCAACACCTGCCACCTCTTCTTGGAAACAAGAGCCTGGGAGGTGACTCTCCTGGGGTCTCAGCAACTTACATCTTGTTAAGCAGGTGCTAGAGGACAGCGACGGGGTGGGCATTACCTTGTGACTTCTGGCAAGACTAGGAGTCTTCTGAGCTGTGAGCTGTGTAGATTTGACTTATTGTTCAGATCATCTTCTGTACAATAGGGATACTTAGTGACACTTACCCTAAGGGCTTGTAGTGAGAATTTAGCAAAATAGCATACACACATGCATGTTTCATTAATTTCCCTGTTTCTCCTCCTCTACTGTTGCCTGGTTGGTGCTGTGAGTTGAGCCTCATGTGTAGCTGTGCACAGGGACAGTGCCTGCAGCATGGGGACAAGGTGTGAGGGAGGAGTGGACAGGCTGGGGGACTCTGATCCTTGCCTGCTGTGGGTGGGGTGCTCTGACACAGGAAGACTCAAAGCAAAAGAGTCCAGAGACTGGTCCACAGAGACTGTCTTTGTGGTGATTGGCCACTGTCCTGATGTGGACTGAGTGCATCCAGTGGCTGCTGACCCTTGGGTGACCTATATGTGTCACTAGGCTCAAAGTGATTCTGGGAGAACCCTCTGGGGAAGCTTGTGTTGATGGAGCAGGATGTGGAAGATTCAGCTCTGCATACCACCGTGTGCCAGGGGACCCACGGGCGTGGGTGAGGCCACATCTGCGTTCATCTTCACCTCTCCAGCATAGCGCCTCGCACAATAGTAGGAGTATCACTGGATGGTTGCGGGAACAAGTGCAAGGAGAGAGAGAGTGGTCTTTGTCTGGCCGGAGCTTCCCTTTTGAAAGCTACCAGTTTGCTTTTTGGCCCTGGTGTTGTAGTTCCTACAAGGCCTGGGAAGCAATGGTCTGTGTGAGGATGGCCATATGGAGATACTGACTGGAGAGATAGTGACATACCCACCCTGTCCTTGCTGGGATACTGCTGTGACTGCACTCGCCAGGACAGCTGAGAACCCTTGATGGTGTGTGTGTGTGTTTGTGTGTGTGTACGTGTGTGTTTGTGTGCACGCTTGCCTTCTAGGCTTTGTAGTCTTGAAGAGCCAGTGACCCTTGATGATCAGAACTGAGTTCAGCTGCGTTTTGTTTTCCTTCTTGTAAGGTGGAGAAAACAACGCAGGGGTGTGAGTTTCCTGTGCTTGCTCAACCCTAGTGTATTCTCAGGACCTGCATTCCTAATACTGAAGACCCAGGGATTTTTCCTAGTGAGATAGCTGGAGAAGGCGAGTGGGTAAGTGGTGACCACATGTCCAGATGCAGCTGGTGACGGTGCCAGGCATCTCCTCTTACCCTCCAAGCTGTCTAGAAAGCTCTAAACCCATTCTGGTGCAGAGTATGGCTAGCAGCTTCATCCCACGAGGCAGGTATTGTCTGGACAGGAGCTAGGACTACTGCGAACTCTGCAGGAAGAGACCAGGGGTGTGGCACTGTCTGGATGTATTGGGTTTGTTTCTTTGGTTTAACAAGTATAAATAAATGGTTTTGTGTGTACTTATTATGGTTTGTGTCTGCATGTCCTCCCAAATGCTCACGCCGTCATGGGGCAGGCTTCTACATTTTTGATTGATCCATAGTCCAGTGCAGGGATTCTAGGTGTGAGTGCTACACCAGCCCTGGGGGAAGGTATTTTGCATACAATGTAAGGGAGGGAAAGAGGCTTGCTCTGCCCTCTGCCACTCCTCCCTTTCTGCTCTTGTTGCTTTTGCTGTGTTTCACTGCCATGAACCGTGGCCCTCTGCCATGTGCCTCTCTGCCTTGGAGCCAGCCAAGTATGGACTGAGACCTCCACAAACTGTGAGCTAAATAAACCTTTCTTTCCTTAATTTTGGGTGTCAGGTTTTTTGTCTCAGCAACAAGAGAAAAGTAACCAAGACAGTGCTGTCTTTGAGATGCTACAAGCAAGATGATCAGGAAACAAGAGCTTCTGTTGACTTTCTTTTCTGCCAAGAGAACAAAAGGATATTATTACCTGTCTGGCAATATCAGCAATTTATATCCTATAGAGATCTATAGATTGCAAGATCTCTCCTGGCCATTTTCTCATAGGATTTTTACTGTAGGCTTGTGGTAGGGACCTGGAAAGTACTGGATTTCCAATTGACCGCTCAGAACACTGAAGCCCAAGGCCACTCTGCCACTCCCCTTACTGCCCACTGATACTCAGAGCAGCTGTTCTGATCGTTGGAGAAACACGGTCCTTGTCTGTTTGGGAAGCAAAGCTTTCAGCTACCAAACAGAGGATCAGCATCAGTTTCAAGATAACTGTACACTTGCTCTTGCCTTTCACTTCTAAAATGAGTGTTTGCTTGACCTGCACGAGAGGTGAGGACTTGGGTTCCAGTGTTCATTTTCTGCCACTTGCTGTATCTGCTAGCTGTGGGACCAAGGCAGTGTGTCCTTCTATCCAGTGAGGCCTCTCGGGCAAAAGTTGCCACATCTCCTTATATAGCTCTGGCAAAGTACCTTAGACATTTCAGTGCTTTCCAAAGAGTATCATAATGAAGATATCATAGTCACACATTTCTGCACTCAGAGTAAATACCCAATAGATCTGAAAAGTCTGTAAAATATTTGTGTGGGAAGATTGCTGACTAAGGAACCCCTCCCCTGGAGAAGGGGACAAATCCCCAACACTGGAAAGAGGATTCCTACTCAGAGGCTGACTTGGAGAGCTGTGATGGATGTTATTTGAACCTGTTGCTTTATAGTTGAAGTTTTGAGGATATTTCTCAGTAAGATATTTGAAAAGGATTTAGGTCACTTGTGATATAAATCGTTGGTTTATATCACAAAAATTCATCTTGAAAAGAAAGTTTTTTTCATAGATAAAGATTGAACCAGAAACAACCCAAACACCAAACCACCAATGCTTTCTCAAAACTAAATGTAAATAAAGTATAAATAGAGAACAAAACAGGAAGTTGTGGTTCGCTAAAAAAGGAAGAACTTGTAGTCCTGTAAAGCACCTTTCCTCACGCTGTGTGTGCAGGGTCAGGGACAGAGTAACAAGTCACTGTCTGCTGCCTCCTACACAGCAACAAGCACCTCTAGGAGCGTGGCCTGCAGCTACTCCTTAACAATCTTTGGCAAATATCTGGAAGGAGGGCAAGGGAAGGTAATAACAAAATTAAGGTTATTGTGTTGGTTTGTGGGTATTTTTCAGGGAGAACAATATGATACAGGACACATAGTTTATATCATTATTCATAATAGTCACCCAAAGATTGATATACAAAAGAATGCAGGAAATCTGTCCACACAGTATAGACCAAGAATCCAGCTGAGGGC
>NW_004955744.1:0-4945 GCF_000276665.1 Chinchilla lanigera
CCCCGACGCCGCCTGCGGCTCGTTCCCCGCTGGGGCCGCGGCCCACAGGAGCCGCTGCGCGGCAGCCGGGGCCCCGGCCCCTCGGAACTCCAGTTCCAGCTCCAGCTTGGCGGCTCTAAGGTGCTCTTGCTGCCCTACTTTTTATAGCCGGGCCGCAGGTGTTCAGAGCCCGACAGTGCTCAAAGGCCCCACAGCCTGAGGAACCGCCCCACTTCAGCTCAAGGGGTCCGCGTAAGGGACAGCTGCCCCACAGATCGCACTGCGCCTGCGCCTTTCACGTGGCGGAAGTGAAGCCTCAAACCTATAACTTCAGGTCTCCAAACCGGAAGTTAACTGGTTGCTAGGAGACCGGAGTAAGCGCAAGCTTTGCGTCAGACTTAGCTAAGCTTACTGTGGTCAGTGGACCAAAGCTAGTAGCCAGGAGGGCTGGAGCTGCAACCTTGAAACAGACGAATTGAAGAATAAGATACCGTCAGACCTTTATGCGAAATGAAGGCCAAGAATTGCAGGTTGAACCTCCCGACCCGGCAAGCAGAGGGAGCCAAAAGTTGTTGCGTTAGTTGTTCCCCAATTCCGTGTTCTTACTACTCTGTTATCTGATATTTCTTGGGCTGTCTTAATCTTTCACTCCACAAATATTTGTTCACCACATGGATAAGATGTAATGTGTAACATCTTAATTAATATAGCCACACCTAAATTTCACCTTTGTCCCTTTCACAGATAGGAATATTGAAACTTAGCGAATAAACAGCAACTTGCCCAAGAATAGTCAACGAATTAGTGGATTTACATGGACAGTGTAACAGAAGCTCAAGAAACAAATCTGGGTGCAGTGCTACACTGTGAACATACATATGCCCTTAATCCTGCAGATAATTTCAATATTATGAGGAAGTGAAGCAGGGTATCCAGTTGTGTGAGTGCAAAATTGTGTCAGCTGGAAGACTCTGTCCTTTATCTGACATCAGCTTTGTTTTATTTGCCCTTTCACTAAGCTGACCACAGACAAAATGTGATTGTCTTGGTTACTTTACTCCCGTTGCTGGGACAAAATACCTGACACTCAGAATTAAGGAAGGAAAGGTTTATTTAGCTCACAGTTTGTGGAGGTTTCAGTCTATATTCGGCTGGCTCCAAGGCAGCGTGGCACATAGCAGAGGACAACAGTTCATGGCAGTGGAAAACAGCAAAAGCAAAAGGGAGGAGCAGGGACAAGTAGCCCCTTTCCCTCCCTTACATTGTATGCAAACTATCTGCCCCAGAGTAGGTGCTGCACTCATACCCATAATCCCAGCATTGGACTATGGATCAACCAAAAATCTAGAAGACTGCACCATGACTGCATGAGGATTTGGGGAGACATGCAGACACAAACCATAACAGTGATATAAATTTTTTTCTCTATCATCCGAAATGTTTTTATTTTCCCTTTCCCTTCAGCCTCCCTCCCGCTTAAGACTCCCACATTAAAATCTCCAGGGTCATCATTCCTTGCAACCCTGTACTCACATCTTCATCCTTTTGATTGTTAACTCTCCAGTTTATCTGAGAACTCAATCTATCAATCTGCTTCCAGCTTTCCATTCCCATTACCTTCCCTCTTGTGCTCCTCACGCCTTGCTTGGGCTGTCACAAAAGTTTTCTACTTCATTTCCAAAATCTAGCTCTTGAACATTCCTGTGGGGCCTGGTAATGCTAGACAACAAGTTCTGAACAATTAGAGTTAGCCATTCAGGAAGGATGTTATACTTTAAGATTTTTTAAAATTTTAGTTGAAACTATATAGGTAAATTGAATTTTTTTTTTTTTTTTTGCAAGGCAGAGGATCAAACTGCCTCACCTGTTCTAGGTAGACAGGTAAATTGATTAATGACTACAATATTTGTACTAAGGTGGAAGTGAAAATGATGAACAAAGAGGTAGGGAAACATGTGCAAAGGAAGAATTCTACCTATATGAGTAATAGAATGTTACACAGAGAAGATGACTTTTCATCTGGTCTTTGAAGAACACGTGGAATTTGTTATAGGGAAAGTGGTATTTCCAATGAAAAGCAACTGTTAGTGCAAATGTACAGAGAAAACCGAGGGCATGGAGTGTTTGTAAGGCAGGCTCTGCTAAATGTTTGGGAAACCATGCACACAAAAGAGACACACAGTTCCTAACTTCATAGTATATGTACTAGTGGAAGTGACTGGTATTAAACAAATTAGTGCACATATTATATACATTAACAAGTATGCCAAGTATAATGAAGAAGCCAATAGAGGTTTGATTTTTTAAAAACCTTTTCTTCCAGTACTGTACTGAGAATTGAACCCAAGGCCTCATGATTCTAGGCAAGTGCTCTGGCACAGAGCTACATCTCCATTCCTTTTTGTTATTTTATTTTGAGGTGGGTTCTTGCTATTGTCCAAGCTGGCCTTAAATTTGCAGTCCTCCTGCCTCAGCCTTACAAGTATGTGCCACCATGCCTGCCTAAGAGAAACTACTTCAGTTTTGGAAATTTGGGAAGGTATCTTTAAGAATTCCTTGGTGTAGTTCAAATAAAAAGTATATTAAAGGGAATGCAAGATGATATGGGAGAAATAGGTTAGGGCCACTCTGTAAAGAGCTTTGAATGATACATAAAGGATTTTGAACATGAGGAACTCACTTCTATTGGCATATTGAAGTTTAATACAAGCAAAACTGTTTCTAGGAGCATTGGCTTCATAAAAATTAATCCTTATTGTCTAAAACAACTCATCTTCTCCTTAAACTTGTTCCTACTTCTGCAATACTCCAGGCAGCAACAGCCACCCACTTGGTCACCTCTGTGAGGAATCTAAGATCCTCTTTGATGCATCTCTCTCTTCAATTTATCACAAGTCCAGTCCTAAACTATAAAAAAAAATTAGGGTAAAGATCTAATTAAGTTTTATCAGGGATTGTAGGGTTGGACAACATTTCATCTTATGAGATAGATTGCATGTTCAGATAAACTGAGCAAAAGTCAGTTGGCTTTATATGCAGAAAAAAAGCTATAAACTAAGAAATGGGATCAAGGGTAGACTGAACCTTTAAAAGCTACTTTTCTCAGAGAATGAAGAGAGAGACTTCCTTGGCATCCTTATCAGGTAATATGGACTCCTTCTGCTTGGCTGATGCTTTCTGACTGGTTGTTACCATCTAAGTCTGAAATATTGAATCAGAGATCATATCCCAGCTAAATTATTATGCCTGGCTGTGAATATCATTCAAGTTACTAATATATAAATGATTATACAGAGGATTAAAAATGTTCTCTGGCCTGGCAACCAGAGTTGTTACAGGAGCTAGTTGTTACTGTAGACAATTAAAGGTTGACACCAGATTACTGCAGATCAATAGTAAATGAGAGAGTTGAATTACCCACCTTAGTCAAGAAGTCAGATTAAGGTCTAGGGATATAGCTCAGATGTGCAGTGCCTGCCTGGCAATCATGAGGTCCTGCATTCAATTCCCAATACCTACACATAAGAAATCAGATTATATATGCCAAACATGAATTGTAATTGTGGAGTCACACAATTTAAATGTGAATTCTCATCCCATTTCCATCAACTGTAAGACCAAGATGAAAAAGCATCTAAACCTCTAACTTCCTGTATAAGAATAGGATTAATATTACTGGTCTCATGAGCTGCTGAAAGATTCAAGGAGTTGGAGAAAGACCCGCAGATCATGTTAGCAATATTTGCAGGAAAAATCACTGTTGTAACATAATTGGTCTGCCTCACATCTATTTCTGTGGACCCTCCTCCTACCCCAAACTGTACAGTCCCTGAATTCAGGCCTCAGGGATGGCTGAAACGTAATAGGTAAGTAGGATTCTTGGACACTTTGGGTACATCAAACATGATTGAAGAGAAATAGGGAAGATACCTGAAGAATTACACCCAAATAAAAGTTGTGAGTTTTAAAAATATGGGATATGCAACTATGAAAACACCATTCCCCATGCTGCTATCCTTTCCACAGGGGGTTGGCAGAGGGGCCCAGCCAGTACTCAAGACTAACCTTATGAAACTCAGTTTATTGTGCCATTCTCCTGGACCAATGGACCATCAAGGAGTAGTATAATCAGAGTGTGGCCATTAAGTCCATCTTTATGCCCAACAAAGTCCATGAAGGTGCAGTATGCAGCATATTACTTTCTCATGGAAAGCACCGGGGACCATCCCACACTCTGTTGTACTCTTGAGTTTGGAATCCTCTAATTTCCACTGCCATAGCTTTCTGGAGGAGGCAGAAAAGGTCAAACTTTGTCCACAGTCCCTGGAATGAGGTAAAAGTGAAGGAGGCTCCCTGCCCTGAGCAGAGTGCACAGCTGTAAACTCTGGCCACTCAAAGAAAAAATGGAAGCAGTCAAAGACACATAGAGTGTCATAACTTTAAATGAGATGAAGAGAGTGTGGGCATTTAGTTTGTGTCATTTAGTTTCTTTCAATTTCCTTCCTTTAAAAAATACTTTTCCTCAGCTTCTAAAGTATGACAAGGAGTGAAAATATAGCTGTATACCACAATCCCCAGAGTAAAAGCACTGGACCACATTACTCTTCTAGTTTTAGGTGAGTAAGGAATGGCAGGGCTGGGGATTTAGCTCAGCAGCAAAGCGCCTGCCTGGCAAGCGCAAGGTCATGAGTTCGGTTCCTGGTACCGGAGAAAAACAAAAACCAAAAACAAACAAACAAAAAAAGGAATGGCAAAAGGCTTTCTACTGCTGGACCTGTAAAGAAGAGAAGAAAGGAAAAAGCACTCAGTTTTTGCCTGACATTTCATTTATTTTTTTTTATTTTAAAAATAAAAGGAGGAAAACATTAACAGACAGACAACATTTTACAAAATAGCAAAAGAACAGTACAGACAATACAGAGTTACAAACAAAGTGGTAGGAAATTAACAATGCTTGTTGAATTAC
>NW_004955744.1:9795-30860 GCF_000276665.1 Chinchilla lanigera
TTCTATATGCCTCATTTACCTGTATATCAGGTTCTGTTTCCATGCTTGGGAAATTTTCTGCTATTATTTCTGCAAATATTCTTTTTATGTCAGTAGTGTTGCTTCCTGCTGTTTCATTGACTCCTATAAGTCATTCATTATTCCTCTTTGCCTCATCTTGTAGCTGTTTAATTGACTTTTCTTGGATCCTTGTTGATTTTACAAGATCCTTTCTTTCACGGTCGCTAGCTGCCATGCTGTCTTCAAAGTCTGAAATTCTATCTTTGGCTTCATTCAAGCGGTTTTGGCAGCTTTCAGTGGAACCTTTGTTTTCCTGGAAGTCTCTTTGAATCTGGTTCATGCATTCTAAGTCCGTTCTGTATTTTTCATTGAATGCTTCTGACCCTTGCCTTTGTTCTCCTAGTTTCTTATATGTTTCTTCTTCAGACTTTTTGAGCAGTTCCTTCATTATTATTGTCATTTCAGTTTTTGCCTGAGAGATTATTTCTGATCTCATCTATTCTATGGCCTTATGGAGTTGTTTCTTTACTTCCATTGCAATCATTTCAGCTATTTCAGGCATGTGTTTACCAAGTTCTCGTATGCTGATGTCTCCTGGACTTGTTCTGAGTGGGGTGGAGTTTTGGGATTGTGTTTTAGTCCTTCATTTTGTCATGTTTGCTACTGGATGCAGAAAGCTCAGGTTCCCTCTTCAATAGCTCTACAGCCAAGACCACTAGTCTTCCTAGTTTTCCTGTTTGTCAGGTTTGCCCCTGAGTGACCCCTGAGAAGCACTACTTACTCTCGGGTTTTCCAGCAGTTTTTGATTTGCATCTAGCTATCCCCTTTCTCAGACATGGGCATTGGTTTCAGCTGATGGCCGACCATCTGGTCCAGTGTCCCCTTGCAGTTCAGGACACATGCACGGCCCCGACTCTGGTTGCACTGGTGTGACAATCCCAGTCCAGTGGACTTATGTCCCCAGGCAGTTCAGGGTATCAGCAAAATCCAGACACAAACTGCAGGGTCTACAGTTTGTGAACCACCTGATTCTGTGTCTCCAGTCAGTTCAGGACACATACAGGAACCAGATGCAGGCCAGGTGGGTAGCAGTAACAGACTGCCTGTGCCTTCGACCTGCTAGGGGGTCTGGGCTAAAGTAAAGCATGGACTAGAACTGGAGGGCCAGCAGCTCCTGGAGCACTGGCTCACTGGGTGCAGGGTTCACGGACTGGGAGTGGCTACACGCCCCGCCCCCAGGCAGAGAAGTGCCTGGGGCTTCTGAGTGAGGACCTCCTCTCTGCCACGGGTGCAGGAAGGGGAGAGACTCAGTCTGTAATGGTGGTCGGGTCCTGGGTCACCTGCTCTGCCCTCAGGAAGTAGATGGGAAATACCTGGCTCTCTCTGCAAGTTTCAGCTGGGAACCATGGCGGTGTGAGCAAAGCACAGTCTCGAACCACGGGGCCGGCAGCTCCCAGAGCCCTCGCTCCCTGACATTTAATTTAGAAAATTACTTTTCCACTCTGGAAAAGGGACAAGTTCATAATTTAGATAATTAGTATACAACAATATATATACTAATGCACCCAGCTAGTAACAGCTTCACTGGTAGACTTGTAAGTTTAGAAATTAGAACATCAACTTCTGAAGAGAAGTTGTTGGGAAGCTATGGGGCCACATTAGCTGTTGTATTAGTCAGCTTTTCATTACTGGAACTAAATACTTGACATACACCACTTAAAAGGAGAAGAGGTTTATTTTAGCTCATAGTTTCAGATGTTTCCATCTATATGGTCAGCTGGCTCCAAGGGAGAGACATTATGGCAGAAGGACATGGGAGAGGAAGTGTTCGGATTAAGTACCTCCCAAAAGCCAGGAATCAGAGCAAGCAAGCAAAAGCCACCGAACAAGGAGCCAGGAACCAGATAAATCCCAGAGGTCCTGCCTCCATTCTGAAGTGTACTTCATTAATCTCCTTGGAGTCTCTAAAGCCAATGCAGTTGACAGTCATAACTGTCACATATGTCATCTCCAAAACATCTATGTGAACTGAAAATATTCCTCTCATATTAGGAAATCAGTACAACCATCACAACCATTTTGGATCACTCAAAATCTGCAATCTCAAAGTGTTCTTGACTGATTTGTGAAGAACAGATGCCAAGCTCACTCCTAAACATCAAAGAAAAGTCTAAGGACTCATGAATCTTACCTTAAATAGTATCAACATTTACTTTAATCAATTTATTATTCAAATAAGCTCATATTATAAGGCATATAAACAGTGAATGCACATATATTCAGATGTAATAAATCTACAGGATTCCTCCTGTGGTTTTTTTTTGTTTTGTTTTTTGTTTTTCTTCCAGTACCAGGAATTGAACTCATGACTTTGTGCTTGCCAGGCAGGCGCTGTGCCACTGAGCTAAATCCTCAGCCCCCCTCCTATGGTTTTATGTCCAAAAAATAAAAATTCATGAATGAAAACCCAAGTACAAAGGCCATATATAGTTGGTATAGGACTGGTTTTCTTTTCGGCAGGATATCAAAATATATCACTGACTATTCTTTACTTGACCACACAGCAGAGACGATAATAGAGAAGAAGCCACCTCTTCTTCTCAGCTTCAGCTTTAGAGCAAGTACACAGTGGCAGCCATCTACACAGCAGCATGACTCAAGTAGTCTGTTTTTTAGGCTACAAAATCCCTCTGACCAACTGGGATTCTAGGTTTTTGTGTTGTCAAAGAAAATGGTTACTATTCTTGGATGACCATCTGTTATGGTTTGTGTCTGAATGTCACCCCAAAGCATCATGCAGTCATGTGCAGGGCTTCTAGAGTTTATGATCGATTCATGGTCCAGTGCTGGAATTATGGATGTGAGTGCTACACCTGCCCTGGGGCAGATAGTTTATACACAATGTAAGGGAAGGAAAGAGGCTGCTTGGTACCACTCCTTCCTTTTGCTCTTGTTGCTTTTGCTGTTTTCCTCCTGCCATGAACTGTTGTCCTCTGCCATGTGCCACCTGTCTTGGAGCCAGCTGATTATGGACTGAAACCTCCACAAACTGTGAGCTAAATAAACCTTTCCATCCTTAATTTTGGGCGTTGGGTATTTTGTCTCAGCAACGACACTATCAAAATTACCAAGGGAACTTTTAAAGAGCATTACTCAGGCTCCACTGCAGATGAATTAAATTGGCTTTTAAGTAGAAGTTCTAGCCATGAGTAGTCCTGAAAATTCCCAGAAATTAATAACAGCCAAGATTAAAAACCACTAGAGCAAAAGGTTGTTACCTGGAATAGGAAACAAGAGTACATTCTGCAATCATGCTTTTCCCTTGGGTCACTTTTCCTCCAGCAATTTAGGGATCTGGAGGTACAGAAACACAGTATCATTCTGTGCTGCTGCAGTATCTTGAAGCATGTCCAATGTCATAGTGAAGAACAAAACACTTTGCATCCAGAGATAAAGCAAAAATTATATGATCATCTGGCTGGTTTTGATCCAAAACACTGCAAAATCTTGATTATTGCCCATAAATCTAGACCCATAACAAAAGCAACTTGGGCACCACTTTTGCTGTAGTGCATCTAAAGAACTGTTGTGACCTTTGTAAACATGATGATCATGCCAGGCCCTTGCTATCTTTCCACCAAGAACAGACTAATGCAAACTCAGAAATCATCAGTTTTAATATTTTTCCTTCAAATATTGTATTTTCCTTTATCAAGACAAGCTTCTGTAATGGCAAAGATCTCCCGGCATAAATTGGGCTGTATTCCATAAGAGACCGACTCTATTGAGAACAAAACAGAGTTTATTATTAATGTGAGGCTAGCCACCCTTCCTCCCGATTTGCCAATCAGGGAAGTGGGCAAGGGGCCTGTCTTTGTTCCCACCTTATATACATTTTTGGTTTCTGTGGTAACAGATTGGGATGTTACATTCACTGACCCTGGTGGCCATATGGTCTTTCTCTCATCCTGTGGGACCCCAGGTCAGTTGCAGGTCTCATGTCTAACCATGGTAGATGTTTCTCCCATTATGTTCCATTTGTCTCCTTTTTTACAACCTACGCATTCCTTTAGGGTTACAATGTTTACCTAGGGCCAGGAGGTGAAACTACCCAGGCAGGGTCATGGAGGGTTACCTAGGCCTAGGCACCCCTTATCTCTGGAAGACATTCCTGGGCAGAGTTTGACTACAGGATTAGCTCTTATACTGTCCCAGGAGGCTTCCCAAGGCACCGCTTAGGCTTTTACTAAAACTATTTTATCTAAAATATTATGCTATGATTTATTGTCCCCTACACATCTCTTTGTGTCCTTGTAGGTAAACTATTCTTTTCTAAAATGACTCTGTTTCTGAGTGATTGTTCAATAAAACAGTGTTAGGACTCAGAACAAGGCATTCTCCTTCCAGAAGTAGAATTTTTTGCAAGTCATCAGGGAAAGGTTGAGAGCTGAGAACCTGCTCAGTTATTCTGGGATTGGCGAACTGAAACCAAAGATCAAGCTCAACTGTAAATATATCCTTTTGGCTGTACTGAGGAAATCCAAACCTTGGTGTGAGACTATGTTGCTGAAGTCTTGCAGGCTGGTTTCAGTTATATTAACCTCATCTGCATGGTGCTAAGTATTTCTATCAAATTGCAAACCAAGTACAACATCAAACTTGAAAATAGTGGACTGTGCAAGCACAAACACACACCAAGGGACCAAGAGCTTAGCTACTTTACTTTGCTGAAACTGCATAAATGATTACAAAATGCTTTACTGGCTCTTCGGCTAATAGAATAGTGGTTAGTAAATCTTACTTGAAAGAATAAATTATGAGCTTGGTGAAAGGAAGGATCTCACCTATTGTCCTAATTACTTCCTCATTGCTGGAACAAAATGTCTGATACAAGTAAAGAAGGAAAGGTTTATTTAGGATCACAGTTTGTAGAGGTTTTAGTACATAGTCAGCTGGCTCCAAGGCAGGGCAGCATGGCAGAGGAGAAAGTCCATAGCATATAGGCAAGAAGGCAGCAAAGCAGCGCAACAATAGTAAGCTGCCCTTTCTCTTTATATTCCATCCAGGCTACAAGCCTGTTGGTTGGTGCCATTCACAGTCAGGGTGGATATTTTGTCTTCAGTAAATGCCCTCTGCCACGCCCAGAACTTTGCTAATCCCAATCAGTAGACTAATATATTACCACATGCCCTTAGTCACAGTATCACACACTCTACATCCAACCAGCTCTGAAAAACTGCATGAGGCTTTGGGGGGAACATCTAGGAACAAGCCATAACACTTGTCCTGTTTCTATCCCAGGATACTAATTGGTGAACATGATAAATGCTCAGTAAATATATGTTAAATTTCTGAAATGTATGACCTGGGAAACTTTCTTGTCTGTAAAGATTATGACTGTAATACTATCTCATGCAAACTGGGAATCTGTTACCTTGTCAGGACAGTGCCTTCCTTCATTAAAACAAAACAAACAAAGATTACATTAACACTATGCAACACTTCCCCAAAAATTTCTGAAATTTGTTTTTTCATTCCAGTTGCAAAGAGGAATGAGGCCATCAGTCCCAGAGCCTGCTGGTCCAATTCAGGCACCCATTAGCACTATTCACTGAGCCTATTGATAAACAGGCTAAATATACATAAGTATACACCTGAAAAATAGTGTACTACTTGCCCATAAAGAAAGATAAATTCGAGTAATTTATAGGAAATGGATGGACCTTGACACCATAATACTAAGTGAAATAAATCAGGAATACAGGTAAAGTGGAACATCTCATGAGGTTTTCATGGCTCCTACCCTGAGAAATGTGAGAAGTCTACTCTCTGGAACCAGCAGTCACATTGAGCTAAGGCAAATCCCATTCATAAGCTGACTAGTAACTCCTAAGCCTGGGCCCAATAGGATGGTAGAATCTACTCACATCCTATGGATTTCTGTGGAAAACTGATTAGAAACATAAGATAGGCCAGGAAAGGCAGAGCTGCCAGGAGAGAGGCAGATTCCAGACTAGCCTATGGTTCCCAGACTACATATCATCTGCCTCTGAGACAACATGATCTCCAGCTTTATAAATAAAACAAAAAGCAAGAACATTTGGAAGAAAATTGGAATCAAAGCCCCCAATACATGATGTGATCCTTGGTTAGCCAAGAACAGGAGAGGAAGTCATTAATAGTTTGCTGTAGCTAGACATGTTAAAAAAGAGACCACAAATTGGAGGCAGACATGACAAAGGTTTCAGGCAGATCCCCAACATATGCTTTCTTTGAGTTCATTTCCTCACTAGATGAGTGATACTGGCCTGGCATAATGGGCCAAAAGCCCACTTACAGTTTCAAACAATATTTGTAAAAGTGCCTGTTTTAATCTACTTCAAGATAAATAAGTAAAACTCATGAAGGTATAGACAACGACTTTCTGTACAAAACCCAAGTCAAACAAGAAATAACACCAAGAATCAACAAATGGGATTATAGCAAATCAAAAATCTTCTGAAATTTAATTTATTGTAGAAAGAACCAACAAAGTGAAGAGACAACCTAGAAAAGGGGGTGACATTTTTGCCAGCTATACTTTGGACAAAAGGCTAATATCTAGACTACATAAAGAACTAAAAAACATAGATCCTCCAATAAAAGATACAATAAAAATAACCAATTAAAAAGCATAGATGTTTATTAAAAGGAAAATACACATGGCCAACATGTATATGGAGAGATGTTCAGTATTGTTGGCTATCAGAAAAATGCAAATCAAAATAACACTGAGGCCAGGCTTGGTGGTACACTCCTATAAAATCAGCCCCTGAGAGGCTGAGGCAGGAGGATTGTCATGAGTTCAAGGCCAACCTGGGCTACATAGTGAATTCAAGGCCAGCCTGAACTACACAGAGAAACCCAGTCTCAACAACAATGAAACAAACAACCAAACAAAGTTTTCATCTTATTCCAGAAAAAAATAGCTATCATTGAGAACAGAAGAGAAAAAACTGCTGACCAGGTTATGGGGATAAGGGTGGCCTTCTACACTGTTGGTGGGAACCTAAGGTAGACTGACAATACCTAAGTCTTGGAAGTGGCCTATATGTCCACCAACAGATGAATAAATAGGGAAAATATATATACACAATGGTGTACTACCTGCCCATAAAGAAAGATAAATTTGAGTAATTTGTAGGAAATGGATGGACCTTGACATCATAATGTTAAGTGAAATAACTCAGACACAAAATATTAAATATTACATGGTTTCTATTATGTGAGGAAACCCAAAGTATACATAATTTAAAGAGCAAAGGAAAGATAGATGATAGGCAATTGGAGAGGCAGACTTTGTGGAGATGGGAAAGGGGTTAGGATAGAGGGAGATGGGAGGGAGGGGAACAGGAAGTAAAAATGATCAAGATGTGATATGAATAAGTACCAACTGCCTGATGAATGCATTTATTATGTATTACAAACATACAGTACTAAAAGGTAAAAATAAGAAATAAATCAAAGTATGTTTATCTTTTTTCTATATTATTCCTATAGCTGATTTTATCTGGACAAACTGAATCAGGACAAAAATCTAAAGCAAATAATAAAGAACATACCAAAAGATTAAAATTAGAATTGCCATACTTATGAGGATACACCCCCAAAAAACTGAACACAGGGACTCAAAGAGATATCTGTGTATTCATGTTCACAGCAACATTACCCACAATAGCCAAAAAGTGAAATGCAACCAAATGCCCATCCACAGATGAAAGCTTAAGTATAATAAGGAATATTCACTCAACAAATTATTATTCAGGCTGAACAAGGAAAAAAATGCCAACACCTGACACAACACTGCTGACCTTATCTTTCTTTACAGCTGAATGATTTTCTATTATATATAAAAAAAAACATATTTTTTATCCATTCCTCTGTTGATGGGCATTTGGGTTGTTTCTAAGATTTAGCAATTACAAATTGTGCTGCTATAAATATGGGTGTACATATATTACTGTGGTATGATGTTTTTAATTCTTCTGTGAAGATACCCAGAAGGGGGTGCTGGGGATTTAGCTCAGCAGCACAGCGCCTGCCTGGCAAGCGCAAGGTCGTGAGTTTGATTCCCGGTACCGGAAAAAAACAAAAAAACAAGATACCCAGAAGGGGAATAGCAGGGTCAAATGGGACCTCTAATTCTATTTTTTAATGAAATCTCCACACTGATTTCCACAGTGGTTGGACCAGTCTACACTCCCACTAACAGTGGAGAAAGATTCCTATTTCCCCACAGCCCTGCCAGCATTGCTTATTGGATGATTTCTTGATGATGCCTATTCTTCCTGGAGTGAGAGGGAATCTCAGTGATGTTTCAATTTGCATGTCTTGAATGACCAATGATGTTGAATATTTTTTCACATATTTATTTGCCATTTGTATTTCTTCATCTGAGAAGTATGTATTCATCTCAGATGCCCATTTTTGGATTGGGTCTTTGAATTTGGGGGATTAATTTTTTTCAGTTCTTTATATATTCTAGATAGAAGTCCTTTCAGGGACAACTGGCTATAATTTTTCCCACTCTGAGGGTTGTATTTTCACTTTGCTGATGATTTCTTTTGTTGTGAAAAGGCTTTTTAATAAGGTAAGATCCCATTTGTTGATTCCTTGTTGTATTTCCCACGCAGTCCAGTCTTCATATTCATGAAGTTTCTGCTGACACCTGTGTCTTCAAGATTTCTATTTATTTTCTCTTCCAGTAGATTTACTATTTCTGTTTGAATATTTAGATCTTTGATCCATTTTGACTTTAGTTTACTACATGGTGATAGACATGGGTCTAATTTTAGTCTATCATAGGTGGAAATCCAGTTTTGACAGCACAATTTATTAAAGAGACTTTCTTCCAGTGAACATATTTGACTCCTTTGTTCAAGATAAGGTGGTTGTAGTTGCATCTGCATCTTCTATTCTATTTCACTGATCCTCTGGTCTTTTTTTTTTTTTTTTTTTTTTTTTTTTTTTTTTTTTTTTTTTACCAATACCATGCTGATTTTATCACAGTAGCTTTGTAGTATAATTTTAGGTCCAGGATTGTGATGCCTACTGACTTGGCTTTGTTGCCTGGAATAGCTTTTGCTATTCTAGGTCTTTTATGTTTCCAAATGAATTTTAGGAATGTTTTCTCTAGTTCTGTGAGTTATGCTAATGGTATTTTGATTGGGATTGCCTTAAATCTATATAAGTTTTGGAAGTATGGCCATTTTCACTCTATTGGTTCTTCTTACCCAAAAGTAAGGGATACTTTGCCATTTTCTGATATGTTCTTCAATCTCCTTTTTCAGAGAACTGTAGTTTTCTTTTTTGTTTTGTTTTGTTTTGTTTTGATTTTTTCTCCGGTACCGGGAACCAAACTCACGACCTTGAGCTTGCCAGGCAGGCGCTTTTGCCGCTGAGCTAAATCCCCAGCCCAGAACTGTAGTTTTCATCTTTTACTTATTTTGTTAGATGGATTCCTAAGTATTTCATTGTTTTTGGATGATATTGTAAAGCATGTGGTTTTCCTAATTTTCTCTCTGTGAGTTTGGTGCTTGTTTACAGGAATACTATTGATTTTTGAGTGTTGACTCTGTATCCAGCTACACTACTGGATTTGGTTATCAAATCTGTAGGTCTTTTGATTGAGTTTTGGGGGTCTTCTATGTAGAGTATCATGTCATCTGCAAATAATGTTAATTTCACTTCTTCCTTTCCTATCCTTATTCCTTTTATTTCTTTCTCTTGTCTAATTTCTCTGGATAATGTTTCCAGAACTATATCAAATAAGAGGGGTGATAGTGGATATCCTTGTCTTGTTCCTGATTTTAGAGTGAAAGCTTTCAATTTTTGACCATTTAGAATAATGTTGGCTGTTGGTTTGTCATAGATGGCTTTTATCAGATGGAGGTAAAGACCCTCTATTCCAATTTTCTGTAGGAATTTTATCATGAATGGGTGCTGGACTTTGTCAAATGTTTTTGTCTGCATCTTGAGATGATCATGTGATTTTTGTCTTTAGTTCTGTTAATAAAGTGTATTAAATTTATTATTCACATATGTTGAACCATCCCTGCATCTCTAGGATGAATCTAACTTGGTCATGGTGTGCAATCTTCTTGATGATTTGCTACATTCTGTTTGCCAGTATCTTAGTGAGGATTTTTGCATCTATATTCATTAGGGAGACTGGCCTGTAGTTTTCTTTTTTGGTTGGGTACATCTCTGGTTTTGGAATCAGGGTAATACTGGTCTCCAGAAATGATTTTGGAAGTATTGCTCTTCTTTCAATTTCCTTAAAGAGTTTCAGCATTAGTGGCATTAGTTCTCTAAATTTCTGGTAGAATTTAACTGTGAATCCATTGGGGCCTGAGCTTTTCTTTGTTGGTAAATTTTTAATTACATTTCCAATATACTTGATTTAGTTTTGACAATTGGATTGTGTCTAGGATTCTGCCCATGTCTTCTGTTTTCCATCTTATTAGAATATAGGTTCTCATAGTAGGTATTGATGATCTTATGAATTTCTGTAGGATATCCCCCTTTTCATTCCTAATTGCTTGAATTTGTATTTTTTTTCCTCTCTTTGATGAGGTTGGCTAATGATTTATCAATTTTATCAATTCTTTCAAAGAAACAACTTTTTGATTCATTGATTCTTTGAATTGTTTTCTTAGTCTTAATTGCATTAATTTTTGCTCTTTTCTTTCTACTTTCCTCCTTCTGATGAGGTTTGGGTTTGATTTATTCTTCTTTTTCTAGAAGTTTAATGTTCAACATTAGGTTGCTTATTTGAGCTCATTCTGTTTTCCTGGTGTGAGAGTTTATTGCTATAAATTTCTCTCTTTGGACTGTTTTCATTGCATCCCATGTTTTGGTATGTTGTATCAACATTATCATTTAATTGTATATATTGTGTATTTCATGTTTAATTTCCTCTGTGACTCATTGTATTGTTTAATTTCCATGTGTTTGTGTAACTTTTGTGAATTCTTTTGTCATTAATTTTGTTTTATTGCATTATGGTCAGATAGTGTGCAAGCAATGATTTCAATTCTTCTTCATTTACTTAAACATGTTTGTGGGCTATTACATGGTATATTTTGGAGAACACCCCATATGCAGCTGAGAAGAATGTGTATTCTGATGTTTTGGGGTGGAACACTCTATAGACATCTATCAAGTCCATTTGCTCACAGGCTTGGTTTAATTCTGATATTTCTTTGTTGATTTTTTTGTCTCATTCATCTATTTATTTGTTTGTTTGTTTGTTTGTTTTTCTCTGGTAACGGGAACCGAACTCATGACCTTGCGCTTGCCAAGCAGGTGCTTTGCCGCTGAGCTAAATCCCCAGCCCCTCATCTATTTATTTGTGAGAGTAGGGTATTAAGGTCCCTCACTACAAGTGTGTTAGTGCTTATTTGGTTAATCATGTCTGTTAATATTTGTTTTATGTAGTTGGGTGCACTGGTATACAGTGCATGTATATTTATGATTGTAATCTCTTCTTCTTGGAGATTTCCCTTATCAGTTTGTTTGGTTTTTTTTTTTTTTTTTTTTTTTGGTTTTTCTCCGGTACTGGGAACCGAACTCACGACCTTGCGCTTGCCAGGCAGGCGCTTTTGCTGCTGAGCTAAATCCCCAGCCCTTCCCTTATCAGTTTGGCTTAAAGTTTATATTGTCTGCAAATACATAGCTACCTCTACTTTTTTCTGGGTTCCTGTGGCATGGAAAATTATTTTCCATCCTTTGGCTTTTAGTCTATGAATTTCTTTTAGGGTTAAACATGTTGAGTGCAGTACATTGTTGGAGTTTGTTTCTTGATCCATTCTGCCTATCTGTTTCTTTTGATTGCTGAATTGAGACCATTTACATTGATGCTAATAACTGATAGGTATTGGCTTGTATTTTTCATGTTATTTTCCTGTTGTTGTTTCCCTGTCTTTCTCCTCTGTGTAATTGCTTGCCCTGCTTGGCAGTTTCTTTCTATTGGTGTTCCTATGTTTGTGGTCTCTCTTATCTCCTTCAGATCATTCTGTAGAGCTGATTTGTAGTCATGAATTTCTTCAGTTGTTCTTTGTCATGAATGTATCTTATTTTTCCATTGAATTTGAAAGATAAGCTTACAGAGTACATCAATCTGGGTTAAAGATTGTTTGCTTTTAGAGCTTGAAATACCTCACTCCAGGCTCTCCTTGATTTGAGAATTTGTGTTGAGAAGTCTGCTGTGATTCTGATGGGCTTTCTTTTATAGGTGATTTGTTCCTTTTTTCTAGCTGCTTTTAATATTTTGCTCTTGTGTTGAATTTCTAGAATGTTATTGTATGTCTTAGTGTAGATTTATTTTGGTCATGGCTATTTGGTGTTCTATGTGCTTCATTTATTTGTATGCCGAATTCTTTATCCATGTTTGGGAAGTTTTCTGCCATTATTTCTGTGAAGAGGTTTTTAATGGCTTTTGCACTGTCTCCAGCTTTCTCACTGACCCCATTCAATCTTATGTGGTTGTTCTTCATCTTATAACTGTTGGATTGATTTTTTCATAGTCCCTTGCTATTTTTAAGATATCTTTCTTTTCCTGGTCACTGGTTATATTCCTGTATTCTAGGTCTGATACTGTATCCTCACCTTCGATCTGTTGCACATATTTGCAATGGAATTTTTAATCACCTGGATTTCTGTTTGGATCTGTTTCATGGATTTCATTTCTTGTCTATGTTGGGCTTTCATGGTTTCCACTGTTTTCCTAAGTTACTTGTCTTGATTACTTTTCTCTCATTGCTGAGATAAACTACCCAACACCCAAAATTAAGGAAAGAATGGTTTATTTAGCTTACAGTTTGGGGAGGTTTCAGTCTATAATCAGCTGGCTCCAAGGCATGGTGGCATGGCACAGGGGAAACACCTCAAGGTGAAATAAGACAGCAAAAGCAGCAAGAGCAAAAGAGGGGCAGCAAGCCTCTTTTCCTTCCTTATTTGGTATGCCAGCTATCCGCCCATGCCCACACCATCTCTGTGTCCACCTCTTGCACAGGCTCAGAGTAAAAACAAGTAAGGACCCTGGCTCACTGCTGAGTCACATAGTTAACCTTCTAAACTTCTCAAGTTGACACAGTGAACAACATCCTAGAGGGTAAGGGCATGTCCTTTTTACCCCAGGATGTAGAACTGCTGAGTCACTTAGTTAAGCTTCTAGATTCCTCAAGTTGACATAATGTATCAACCATAACATTATTTTTTTGTCTTTTTGAGAGAGGGTCTCACCATGCAGTTCAGGCTGGCTTTAAGCTCACTTTGTAACCTAGGCTGGCCTGGAACTTACAATGATCCTCCTGCCTCAACCTCCTAAGTGCTGGGGATAGAGGCATGTGTCACCATACCTGGCTCTCTATTTTTTTCTATGTCTGCTTTAATTTCTTTCATTTTGATTATCATTCCTTTTTTATTTCTTAGGTATTATTTTTTATGGCCTTTTACATTTTTTTCACTTCTTCTGCTATCATTTCAGAGTGTTCCAGTGGTTGGCTTCTAATTTCCTCTATCTCTTTGTGCTATGAACTTGTCCTGGGTGGGCTGGGAGTTTGGGGTTGCACTTTGCTTCTTTCTCTTGTCATTTTCTATTTTTTAAATTTTATTTTGTTTTCTATGTTGATACTTGCAGATTTCTTATGTTAGATAGCTCTATCCCTGGTGCTGAGGCTTTCCTAGGGTCTGTTCCTCAGGGATATCTTCTAGATATAGGTGGTTCTTGGTCTTTCTGTGTATCCCAAGAACCTACCTTCTCAATATATTAAGAATGTGGAGTTGCTATCTATCTTATTCAAGGCCTATTGGGTACTGGACTATAATGATGGTTATGATCCCTTGAAATCTCAGTGTTGTTATACACAGGAGGAAAACCAATTATAATGGGTATGGTATCCTGGTTAAAGTAGTACAGTTAGCAATAACAACAGACTCAAGCACAGCCTGGCTACTGACAAACTGATATCTTTAACTGTAGGAACAAGTTCTACAGTTATATAATATAATCCAACTTATACTCACAACTTGTATGCAATGATTTTTCACTTAGTAGAGTAATTTTACCCTTTTGTGGAGAGGTTTAAGAGGGCTAGGGTGTATGATGGAGAGGTAGATAAGGTTAAATATAGTAGGGGAAAATTTGGTGGGCATAGGATGATCATCCAAGTTTTGGGTAATTATAGGACACAAGAGAGAGGGATTAGAAGAGAAAGTCTAGGAGTACTGAAGTGAACCAGAAAGGGAAGAGACAATATTTACCCACAAGCTAATTGGGGTCTCTTTTTCAGTAAGATTAGCTAAGAGTTTGTCTATTTTGTTTATTCTGTTGAAGGACCAACTCTTCAATTCATTGATTCTCTGTATTTTAATCTCCATTTCATTGATATCTGTTCTGATCTTTATAGTTTCCTTTCTTGCACTAGCTTTGGATCTAGATTGTTCTTGTTTTTCCAGGACCTTGAGGTGCATCATTAGGTGATTTATTTGGGTTCCTTGTTTTTCTAATGTGGGCATTCATAGCTATAAACTTCCCTCTTTGGACTGCTTTCATTGTGTCCCTTAAATTCTGGTATATTGTTCTGTGTCATCATTTAATTCTAGGAGCTCTCTTATTTCTTCATTTCTTCCTTGGTTTCTTCTGTGACCCATTGACTATTTAAGAGTGTATTGTTTAATCTCCATGTGTTTGCATTATTTTGTGGTTTCTTTTGCCACTGAATTTTAGTTTCATTGTGCTAAGATCTGATAATGTTCATGGTATAATTTCAACTCTTTTATATTTACTGAAGCATGCTTTATTGGATACTATATGGTCAATTTTGGAGAAAGTTCCATGTGCTGCTGAGAAGAATGTATTCTGTTGTTAGGTGGACTACTCTGTAGATGTCTGTTAAGTCCATTTGTTTAAAGGTTTTGTTTAGCTCTGGTATTTCTTTATTAATTTTTTTCTAAACTTAATCTGTCATTTGTGATAGTGGGCTATAGAAATCCACCAGTATAATGTGTTAATGTTTATCTGATCTTCTATGTCCAGTAGTACTTTTTACAAATTTTGGTGTGCTATGGTTCAGTGCATATATGTTATTAATTGTTATCTCTTCCTTTTGAATTATTCCTTTAACCAATATGTAGTGACCTTCTTTGTCTCTGCCAATCAGTTTTGGCTTAAAGTCCACTTTGCCTGAAAATAGGATAGCTATTCTTGCTTGTTTTCAGTTTCCCATTGCATTGAATATTGTTTTCTATCCTTTGATTTTTTAGTCTATGAATTTCTTTTTGGGTTAAATGTGTTTCTCGTATACACTATACAACTGGATTTTGTTTTTTGATCCATTCTGCCAATGTGTTTCTTTTGATTGGGAAGTTGAGGCCATTCACATTGAGAGTTTTTACTGAAAGCTATTGACTTATTTCTGTCATTGCATCATTTTCTTGTTGCTCATTCCCTTTCCTTCCATTCTACTTAACTGTTCTCATTACCTCATGTATTCATTCCACTGGACCTTGCAGCATTGTCAGCTTCATTATCTCTTTCTAGGACAGCCTTGAGAAGTTTTTGAAGTGCTAGTTTGGCGGTCATGAATTTCTTTAGGTGCTCTTTGTCATGGAAATACCCTATTTATGCATCAGTTCTGAAAGATAATCTTTGTAGGGTGTATGAGTTTACCTTTATAAGTGATTTTTTGGCTTTTCTCTAACAACTTTTAAGATTCTGTTCTTGGGCTAGACTTCTGGGATTTTGACAGTGAGGTGTCATCAAGAGGTTCTTTTCTAGCCATGTGTGGTGCACACGCCTATAATCCCAGCACTTGGGAGGCTGAGGCAGGAGGATCATTGCAAGTTTGAGACCAGCCTGGGCTACAAAGTGAGCTCAAATGAAAGTGAAAGCCTGCCTAGTGAGACCCTGTCTCAAAAACACACACACAAAAAGAGATTCTTTTCTGTTTGGCTATTTGTGGATCTGTATGTCTCACTTATTTGTATGTTAAATTTTTTCCTCATATTTGGAATGTTTTCTGCTATTATTTCAGTAAACAGGATTTTTATGCCATTTGTGATGTCTTTTTTGTGTGTGTGTGATGTCTTTTGATGCTTCATTAATTCTAATTAATCTCAGTCTTCTTTGTGTCATCTGCAGCTATTGGGTGTATTTTGCATATTCTTTTGTTGTTTATTGGCTGGGGATATAGCTCAGCAGCACAGTGCCTGCCTGGTAAGCATGAGGTCCTGAGTCCAATTCTCAGTACTAAAGAATAATAATAATAGTAATAATATTAATATTAATAATAATGTATCTCATTAACTGGTCATCAACACCTGCCCTGTCTTCTAGTTCTGATGCTTCCCTTCTTATGCTGAACATTTTATCTACATTTTGATAAAACTGTTAATTCCTGAATTTCTGCTTAGTACCTTTAGATGGACTCTGATTTTCTGTACTGAACATTTATATTTTGTATTGTTTTCTTTAGCTCAGCTAGCTTTTTATTAGTGTATTCCACAGACTTGCTGGTTTTTTCATTTATTAGATCTACTTTATGTTTAGCTATATCTCCTTTATGCTCATCAAGCACCTTATAGATTTTGTTTATTATCTTTTTTGTAATTATTTTTACTTAATTTGGCTCTGGGTTTTTTTTTTTTTTAACTTCCTCTGGTATAGGCCCTGTGAATCAGCTTTGGTGGAGTTTGCAGTTTCTGGCGGTAATTTGTTGCTTTGTACTTTCATGTTTCTATTTGTGTGTTGGTTTTTTGTGCTAGGTTTGAGGGTTGATTATAGTGAAAGGCTCTGTTGTTAGCAGGGAGACCTTTAGTTATGTCTGATGCCCTTAGGACATGGCTAATTATAGGCTTTTACTTGTGTCCCAGGATTCAGCTAACTCTGTTATTTGGGTGGGGAGGCTGCAGCATATTTGGCTTAGTACCCAATTCTCCAAGAATGGGACATAATATTATTAATGACACAAAGGCAATCTAGATATTGGCATACAGAGAAAACCAATTAACAGCAACAAAATTTACCTTAGCTATAGTAATAATATCAGCATCAATAATAGTGTCAAAAACAAATGAGACATTGACATACCCTAAGAATGAATAATATATGACCCTTTACCATAGAAAAGAGATCTACAATTATAGTATAAACATTAAAAAATCAAATGTTGACATACAGTAAATATCTACTAAATGTAACAATTATACCACTGCTAACAGTAGAACAGTATTTAACAGTAATAGCATAGAGTTAACTACCTAACAATTCCTAAAGGTTAATGGTTCTACTAGTAAAGATGGAAGGAATGGGAAACTGAAGATGAGAAAACTAAAATTTGAAATATTAACTAATGAAAAATGAGGAAAAGGAAAGAAAAATTAGATAGGCAATCCTACTGAAGAGTAAAACGAAATTAACGTATTAGGTAACAACAACAGGAAAAAAGAACATGAAAAAGAAGAAAAAAGAGCCAAGTGTGGTGGCGCACACCTGTAATCCCAGCACTCAGGAGGCTAAGGCAGGAGGATCACTGCATGTTCAAGGCCAATCTGGGCTACAAAGTGAGTTCAAGGCCAGCCTGAACTCCATAGGGAAACCCTGTCTCAAAAAGGCAAATAAATAAATAAATAAGCAAATAAATAGAGATAAAAGAAACAGAGCAAAATAAAGTAAACAAAAGAAAAAGAAAAAGGAGAAGGAAAAAATGTTAAAAGGAGAAAAGAGAAAAGAGAGACTAAACCTCAAACCCCAAAATACCAATGAAGGAAAAAGAAAAAAATTAATCAATTAAAAAAATTCCTCTGTGTTTTTGGATGTCTTGTTTTTTTTTTACTTTTATTAGTACATGTTCCCAGTTCATAATTATGTTCACTGTAAGGAACTGGTAGAGGTACATAACACAGTTCTCTTCTTTTTTTTTTTTTTTTTTTTCTTTCTCTTTCAAATGAGTGGTTTCTTTCCAAGATTTGCAGTCTTGGAATCCAGCAAGTTGTGATTTTCTCCATGGGTTTTTCTGGGGCTAACCCTGTAGGCCAGGTGTCTTATGGACTCTCATGGGCTTACCTTTTTTTCCTGGGGCATTGTCCTTGTCTGTGTTCTGGTTGGTGGTTTGGTCCATGCTTCTTCTGCCTAGTGCCCAGGGAAAACAAAGCACATGTCAGGCTTGGATGCAGTGGGTGGCCCAGCCAGGCAGCAGAATCTGGAGGTGCAGAGTTGGCAGTGGGTGAGCACTATACATAGCGTGGGCTACTCCTCCATCTGTGGGGGGTGTTGAGGTTCCCAATTTTTACTTTTATTAGCACATTTGTAGTGCATAATGATTATTTTCATTGTGGGGAGTTGGTATATGTACATAACACATCTTAATCCTTTTTATGTCCCTTCTTTTTTAGACCACTAAATTCCATTCTCTATCATCATGACTTAATAAGACTAAACCTTTCTCAAAGGCTATGATAATTTATAGTATGCCATCTAATAAAGTGCCTATATAACCTTTCTGATCCCTGAAACATATTAATTTCCATGACCACAGGAAATAAATCCTTCTTGGAAACACCTTTTCTGATTAATAATTTGATGCCTTGTTTCTTGGACTAAGCTTCCAATGTAATAGCAACTAGCTAAGGAAAATATCTCAATTTAGATTAAAAATGCATTTGGTGTCATACTAGCCATATTTTGAAGGCTAAATTCACTCTAAATGTGGCCAGTAGTATTACTGACTAGGGCCGATAAAGAACATCTCTACCATCATAGCAACTTTTACTGGACAGTGCTACGTTAGAGGGGAAGTTCTGTAAAGGAAGTGGCCTTTGATGTTTTCATCAGTGTCCACCGTGTTCCCTGACAGAGATGCTCCATGAACTTGAAGCAGAAGACCAAGAGTCCACAAGGTAAAGGGAGAAGGATAAAGATAACTGTTTTAGAGCTCTGAAGCACATTTAGGGTTACAGTACATGGTATAGGGTCTGTGGAGAAGTACACAGGGACTGTAGCCTTCTAATGATATAATAGGGTCAAATTTTTAAATTTTAAAGCAAAAACAAACAAAACTCCTATGTGCAGCAAAGTATTCCATACTTCAAAAAGGTAACCTTTATATCCAAAGTGGGTCCATGCGCCAGCAGCACCACATCATGTAGGAGCATGTTAAAATCCTAAGACAATGTCCATTCACATTTAGTGTGTAGAATCTGAGTGAATTTTCCAGTGTAGATTTCCAAGTCTTATGTCATGTTATTACTACCATGATCTCTCCCTTGGCTCTATCTTCTACCCTCTAAAAGTAGATGCTGAGAATAATATCCCTCTTATATCAAGACTCCCATCAGCCACACTACTATTACTGGTTAAAGCCCTACAGATTGGGGAAAACCAGCAAATGAAGCACAGGTGCTTTCTAAGCTCAAGCTAAAGTGGGAAACATGGTTTAAAAAATAAAGCAACAGGATTTTTACTTCCACTTTCTGGGCCAGCCCTCTCTATGCTGTTAGGTTTGGATGGTTTGAGCCTCGGAATTTGAGACCAGCCTGGACAACACAATGAAACCTTGTTTCAAAATAAGAAGGATAACATATCTCTTAAGATTGTCTCTAAAAATAATTTAATCTGCACAATTGAATGAATTACTTTATTTCTCTAAATGTAAGACACTGATTATCACATGTAACATTTTTACATATTTATAAGGAAAAACTGTTCTAATTTGTCACAATGTTAAATGATCATTGATCAGGTTACACATACCTGTTTAACAGATGTTATATGAGAAAATGCATATTTCAGAATGGATCAAATGTAGCACTTAAAACTACATTCTTTAGAGAATTATGCAAACGATGATTAAACATAAATAATATTAAATTTACATGTATTCATAAGAAGTAGCACATTCTTAAAACAATTTATCATTTTTTTTGGTTTCACTTTTCATTTTGAAATAAACACTGGACTCTTCAGGCAGTCATCTTGTACAAACTTAAAAACCAATGGGTTTCTCAATTTTTAATTTATCTAATTTTTGTCTCATAGATCATGAGATAAACAAGGCTTAAGTGTCACAGTGTATAGACAGAAGGAACACTCAGATGTTAAAGTCAGGTCTCTTCACCTGTTCTATGTTCTCCTCACAGAAATAACAAATCAGTGTCATTAGTATTCTTTGGCCAAGCCATACAGATAGGATAAAGCAATTGGTTAAAATGTGTGCCTAAATTCCAGACACTAGTTCATAACACCACTCTTCCCTAAATCCTAAGCAAAATATGGATACCTGATAATTTGCACAGCACATTCACTCTACTCCTTTGTGATTTTGCTCTATTAGACAGTACACATTTTTTCAAACATGAATTCTTTGCATACTCTCAAAAGTATAAAATATTATCTAATAATCTAATGCTGAATACTAATCTCCTACATGACCCTACTATATCATGACACTTGATAGTTTATAGAAGTCTCTGGGAACTGGAGAACATGTAAATATTTGCTGTACATGGATGCAGCAATTGTTATTCCCAATACATGCTAACAATCTGTTGAAGGGCAGATCTGACTGGGATATTTAGAAGGCACAATTACTCCAGATTGTACAGAGCTAGAAAGTAATCCATTTGCTCTAAAGAGTTAGTCTATTTTACACTGGTTTCTGACAAGGTGCTCCTTGCAGGAATCACCAATTTTCACTGTAGAAAAATTAAATGTCATTGCATTTGAGAAGAATTAGTTGAATCCATAAACTATGGGCCCCAACAAAATATTCCTAAATGTCTGAATGACAGACGGCCCCATTCTATCATGCATTTCAACCACTGCAAAATCAACTTCATTCCATTTTTCTGCATCCTCCTCTTCATCATCTTCCTCATAGTCACTTAGCTCAGGGCTGGAAAGCAAAGCTTTCTGGTCCTCATTCTTTCTGTTTTCCTTTCGCTGCGGTCCAGAGGCAAGGTGGCTAATTTATACATCACAGGAAATAATACCGCAGTGAATATTGCTGACCCCAAACACGTGTACA
>NW_004955744.1:31260-36829 GCF_000276665.1 Chinchilla lanigera
TAGGTTATCTCAGCTCCAACGTAAAAAAAGAAGAACAGAAAAAGGAGGCAGAGCAGGGCCTTGTGATATTTAGCTCTTCGAGATTCCTGAGCAGATGCTGCTGACTTTTCGTGCTTCGAGGTTTTCTTGAAAAACAGAGCAAACAGGAAGACAGAAACTACAAAGGTGTAAGTGCCGACGGAAGCATAAGCCCACAGTAAGTTCAAGTCATCAGGTGCTGCAAACAGAAGGTCTGGGTCGGCTTCAGATGATCGGTTGAGGGCTGGATGGTGAAGGTCAGGCTCTGTGTGGTTTACAGCTGACACTGTCGTCCCCAAGGCCAATTTTGCCAGAATAGGAGCCAAAAAGGCACCCAAGGCAAAACTGAAGTGTAAGGCCTGCATATGTGGCGCTCCTTTGTCCCCCCATAGAGTCAAGATAAGGACGTTGGCACCTACCAGTCAAACAAGGGGAAATGATGTAAGTTAAATATACCATCTTTGTTAAAAAGAAAAGTTTATCACTATCAGAGAGAGGATGAGTGTCTTTTACATGCCATGAGCATTATAATGTTCTCAGTTATCAAACAATGTACCTGAGTGAATTCTATGTTTAAAGAACTCTAACCCCTGCTACCAAAGAACTCTGCATATAACATTTCCTATATATGCATGGAATTGTGCGAGCTGGTAAACTACTACCTTCTGCAGCCAGACATGTTGGATACCAGCCTATGGGGTTAAGTTGCTGGACACATGGACTCTGGCTGTGTCGGAAAAGAAAATATACATAGTGCTCTGAAGTCAAGATAACCACAGCTGAGGCAACTAAGAACATGGGCTGCTGAAATACTGAATTTCAGAGTAATTAAGTTGCCAGCCTTAGAGATCTCTAAATAGTTTTCTTAATTGACAAAACTTACTATTTGGAGAAGTCTTTAAACTGACTCCCAAGGTCCTGCTCAGTTCCTGTGCTTGCCTCAGTCTCTCCTTCCTTTGTTAGAAAACCAAATCACTTATCTCTTTTATTTAAGCTGTTTGTCATTCACTCCTTTGGGAGGTTGTGGGACTGGTAACTTGTGATACAGACATATTAGCAAAGGGTTTTTATAAAACAATCATAACAGCCAGATGTGGTGGCACACACCTGTAATGCCAGCACTCAGGAAGCTGAGGCAGGAAGGTCCCTCTGAGTTAGAGGCCAGCCTGAGCTACATAGTGAGTTCAAGACCAGGCTGGACTACATAGTGAGGCCCTGTCTCAAAAATAAAACAAAACAAAAATAACAACAGACGGGAGTAATTCTCATAGACCTATTTAATTGTGAATATTTTAAATATATGAATTTAATAGGCAAAATTGTATCATCTAACAGTGGCTATATTTCCAAATCTTACTGTACTGACAATCAGTAGAAAATTCTAATTGGATATTATTTATATATAAAGCATATGGAAATATATGGTCAAGAATCTGAATACTCAGGACTCCACTGCGAACTTTAGAGGAAATAAGAACACATTTTAGTGTGTCCACATACACTGGAAACCTATAATGTGAAAGGTTAGAGCATTAGGTCTTTGGCTATCTTTTTAAAAAATCAGATATTTTCAGATAGACATATAATCTTACCCTGTAAATTTAACACTAAAGTCAAACTGAGCATTAAATATTTTTGTGATTTTTTTTCCAGTACCAGGAATCAAACTCAGGACCTTGCTCTTGCCAGGCAGGTGTTTGTGCCACTGAGCTACATCCCTGGCCCTTCTGTGATTTATAAATAATAATAAGCAGGAACCAGAGGCCTAGAAAGCTGGATTTGGCAGTAATCTATATAATGTGTATTTTTCGTAGGTTTTCAAAGTGTGATGACACAATGAGAAGCTCCACTGTGGACAAACAGAAGCTGTTGAGAAAAGGATACAAAAGGAAGACAAGGGCAGTGATACACACCACAGGTTTCTACTGGCCCAGTCACAGAGTACATCTTATATTGGATGGCTGCTCCTATGCTTTCACTGCTAACTAGTAATTTGAAACTTGCTTTATACCACTACACTATCATTTTCTCTAATATTATAATCATATAATTCTCTCCTGAAATGAAAGCCTGCTCACCTGTACTGTAATTACCCACAGGCGGGGTCCTTCTCTGTGTTGACATTGTAAATCAACCATCTCCCATAGAACAAAATCCTTTACGGTCACTTCACAGTTGGCTGCTCAAAACTTGGTGCTCTGACCGGCAAAAAGAGGAGCTGCGGGAAGGGCAGCTCCCATGGGGTGACCCATGAACAACTCCGTAAGTCCATGTCATTTCAAGAGCTTTGCAAATTATTTCTCTAGTACTGAGTCCACACTCCCAGAAATGGCACTGAAGATTCACTAACCTGTATCCAGAACACCAGCTGCAGCGCCAAAGACAGACATCACAGCAATCAGTAACGCTGCTGTCTTGCAAAAAGGAACAAGGTAAAGGCCAGCTGAGGTAGCCAACACTGACAACCCTGAGAAGAAAAGGTGAAAGTCGGCTATAAAAAACAGTATTCAACAGCTGGGGGTGCAGCTCTGCAAGAGAACACTTGCCCAACATGCTCAAGGCCCTGGCCTATCCTGAGGAACACAAATCAACAACCCCCGCCCCATATTTATGCAGAGTCAGGCCTAAAGTCAATACCTTAAAAACTTCCAAAACTGCAAAGTAAGATCCAGTTAAACCTGAGTAATCATGAGAAGATGACAGTTAGGGCTTCTACTAGTAGTTTCACCATCTGAATCTTATATAAGTTTTATGGAGTATAAAATATAAATTATTAATAGTGTTATTATTGCCCTAGTAATAATCAAACCATAAATTGTACTACTAAGAAAAGCTTTATAACAAGAAGAAAGAGGCCAAAAATTATTTACTTAAATGCTTCACATTTGTCTTAGTTACTTTTCTCATTGCTGAGACAAAATACCCAACACCCAAACTTAAAGGAGGAAAGGTTTATTGTAGCTCACAGTTTGTAGAGGTTTCAGTTCATAGTTGGCTGGCAGCAAGGTAGGGTGGCATGGAGAGGGACATCACAGAAGAGAAACAGTTTGTGATGGGCAGCAAAGCAACAAAGTAGTGAAGCAGCAGCAAATGGCAAGCAGGGGTCTTCTCTCTGTCCCTTATATCCTACCCATGCTACCCACTCTTAGGGCAGGTAGCACTCACACCCAGGATGGGGCAGTCTTAATCCTAGCATTGTACCATGAATTAATCCTAGCATCATATCCTTAATCCCAGCATCTCACATCCTAGATCCAGCTACCTCCAAAAAGCCCAGCCTATGAGAGCATAAGGCTTTGGGAGGACATCTAGATATAAGCCACAACATTTAAGAACCAAAAGTTAATATAAAAAGGTAAAAAAAAAAAAAAAACTGTAGTCAGTAGAGTAGTTTGTAGTAAAAGTTTACTAAATAGTTTCAGGAATAGGAAGGAAAATTCATGAAATATATTCTCCTAGCCCATTTGGGAAGTAAGAAGTATTATTTATTGCTCATCAGCAATAAGATATTCTCATTGGTTCCAAAGGTGTTTTATCACATTAAATCTAAATTTTATTTTAAAATATCTATTTATTAAAAAGCGAGTGTGTTAAAAATGCTTTGCCTAGTGATGTCTAGGATAAGGAAGGGTATTCTGCGGGCATCACTGCCATGCGCCAGTGGGAACAAAAATGTAGCTGAGCCCCTTCATTTTCAATAGAGAAGCCATAGACCCTGGGCAGGCTCCAGGAGCTCATTCTGATGGCTATGGCCTGAGATCTGCCCTCCACCCTCCTAAACAGAGCTTGGGCTCTCCGGTGTGTGGCCCTGGAGTGGTGTGCTAACTGCTACGAAGGTTGGGAAGGCTCAGGATTGCACACACACACATACACACACACACACACACACACACACACAAACACACATACACACCCACAGGGCTGTTTCCAGAGGGCCCAGCACGGATTCCCCCTCACTGCCAAGGCAAGGAACAGCAGGGAGCCCAGCCTCGCGGACAACTAATATACGCCTTTCAGTTGTCAGCCATTCTGCAGGCTGCTGTTTTTCATACGTACAGTCATATTGTAAATACAGTTACAGTCACAAAGCAGAAAAAAGTCAGTGTTTTCTTACCCAAAAGTAAAACATGATTCATGTATTCAAAAAGAATACCACCAATCATAGAGCCACACAAGACTCCAGAGGCTCGGCTCACAAAAATTAGAGAAAGACTGCTGATATTTCGGTTTACATTTGTTGCCAGATCTTGAAACGTGGGTCCCAGTATACCGGCACTCATTCCCTAAAATTTAAAAAGACAAAATCTTTTTACTTACAACCATTAAAATGATGTCAAAGTGGTAACTTGTTCTGTTATTTAAAAAACAAGGTGGAAGAGGGAATTACAGAATAATGTAGGAAATTAAGTGTCACAGCCAGAAAAAAGGCACTGAGTATTATTACTATGGACTTCCACAACTTCTCTTGCATTCTTTATCCTCAAGTAAAGAAAGAATTCTTCTAGCTTTCTGCTGCAATTGTTTAATTTTGGAACAACACCTTAGAAGACTATTCTGCATTCACTATTAATAAATAACAAAACCCGTCAAAACACTATATTTTGAAATATATTACATACATGAATAACAAACTTAGATGTTAGAATTTATCAGTACATCAAGACATTTTCCTATGTTGCATATTAAGACAGCAATATATCTGGTGCACATGGAATCCTTCCTTTTAACTACACATAGCCAATCTATGTAAGAGATAAACAATTTGAATGTTTCTGAATCTACTTTTTTTTGAAAGCAAAAAACCAGTTGGGACTACTGGCTATCAAGATTCCTTAGAGAAAGCAATTCTACACACACACACACACACACAGAGAATGATACTAACACAATTTTACTAGAAAACGTGTTAGAAAGGACCGAGGGTTCTGGTTTCTTTTCAAAGGTACTGTGTTAGATCTTTTAAGAAAAATGTGTGTAACAGTGTATGAATCAAGAATTGATTCTAATTACACTGTTCTGCTCCACACGAAAGCAGGGTGCACCTCCTGTCCAAGCAACACGCGTTTCAGACTAAGAAACATGGTGTGCACAAGCCCCCGCAAGCATCATTACAACAGAAGCCTGGATACTGGCTCTAATCAAACGACTTTATCCTTCAAGGGATCTAGAAAACCTGGCGCACAAGCCGAGCTCACCTGACTTCTGCAGTGATGATTTTCTCATCCTCTCCCTCATCAAGTCCATAACTAACTGGGGCTCAGACTCTCTGAGATGCTAAGTAGCCAGCGACTATCCTCAAAGGACGAACTCTTCCAACTCTGCAAAAATCTACAACTAACAAGTTTGGCAAGAAGAGTTTGGTAAAAGGCACATGTGGCCGTGGAATTTGCTGAAAACAAAAACAAAACAAAGCAAAGCAAAACACTTAAGGTTCTGAAGCCCGGATACTTTTAAACAGAACGGTGCGGGGTAAGAGGCGTTCCTAGTTGTAACACTTCAGCTGTGCGAGCTGGAAAAGTGCACTTCCTCGCTGGCCCTATTCCTCTACCTG
>NW_004955745.1:0-27198 GCF_000276665.1 Chinchilla lanigera
CCTCTTCCTGCTCCTTTCCTTCCTTACTCTTCTGCTCTCGCTCTCTGCCTCTGTCTCTGTTTTTCTCTTTCTCTCTCTCTTTCCCTCTCTCTCTCCTATGTCAGCTCTCCCTCTGCCAGCATTCCAAGCAGAGAGCTTGAGCAAAGCAGCGTGGATAGATGTGAACCTGTGTCCACCTTCACGTAAACGCTATTACTCATCCGCATGGCAATGTAACATAGTGGTTAAGAGCATGTGTCTTGAAGCTATGTGGTCCTGGGTTCAAATCTCTAGTTCTACCACTTATCAGCTGGGTCACCTCAGGAAAATTGTTGAACTTATCTGAGCTTTAGTTCCTTCTACAAAGCAGAGAACATAGTGTGACTTGATCTTTGTCTCCTTGCTGTTTGTCTGGCTGACTCCTGCTTGTCCATGGCTTCAGCCACTCAGACCTCCACTGGGCTTCTCGGATATCGACCAGCCAATTGGCCTTTCATTTCTCCTCCAGGACGATCACACTTGCCATTCCTTCTGCTGGGAATGCGCTTCCTGTATTCATCTGCTGGCTCCCTTCTCCCCTCCCTTCATTCACACATGTGCTCAAATGCATTTCACAGGAGCAGCCTGCCCTCACCTCCCTGCCCAAAGTTGTTCACTCAACTCCGCGCTCATCCACACTCTGTACTTCTGACTCTGTCAGTATCCTTCATAACATGCCTCACTCCTGACCTTTGCTTAGGGGGTGGATTGATTGTCACGTTCCCCATCCCCACTAAAACCCAGCGTTCATGATGGCGGACATATACGCGTCCTGTTTAATACTGTCCTCAGCACCAAGGATAGCACTCAGCATACCTAGGTGCTTTGTAAAGAACTACCAAATGAATGAATGCTGTGAATGAATGAATGAATGAATGAATGAATGAATACCACTTGCCTCATCCCATCTGAGGACTAACAAAGTGTGCAAGACATTAGGATAAAAAAGAAAATTTTAAAAAGGATTGAAGGTGTAGCTCAGTGGTAGAGCACTTCCAAGCATTCAGAGACCCTGGAGATCCTAGTTGTGATCCCCAAAAGTACAAGGAGAAAGGAGAGACAGACAGAGAGACAGAGACAGAGGGAGACAGAGAAATTTAACATTTAGCCTAGATCCTGCCAAGTTGAAACTACAGCCCCTTACATTTATTGAGCATTTACTAATTGCCAGGAATGGCTTAAGCACCATGTATGTATTTAATTCACTGATTCTGTAAACAATCTTATGAAGTGGGTGTTATTATTTTGATACCAACTTATCACGTGAGGAAACAGAGACAGAGGGAAAAATAACTGTTCCAAGGTCACCCAGCTAGTCCACAGCTAGTTCAAAGCTGTGTGCCTGGCCTTCCCCTGTACTGCCTCTTGGGGTATGTGAACTATGAAAGAAGCTATGGTTGTCGTTGTTATTATATCTGTGTCTATTTCATCTAAATGATAAACACCCTAGTACCACGTGACCTGCCTCACTCAGGAGACAGCACCTGAGGGGGAATGGCTGAGTTGTGCCCATGCAGAGCCCAGCCCCTTACAGGAAGAGAAATAAAAAGAATCAAGATATGCTAAGTATATGTCCCCATCCCCTAAGGTGAATGTAAATATTATGTGCTATAAACATGTACAAAGTTATGCTGCCCTTTGTTACCACCCCTAGACTGCACAGACTGGCTCCCAGACTGGATGATGGCTGAGTGTCATGTTCATGACACACAATAATTACACATAGGTAATTGGTACATGTACATGACACATCCCAAACCCTTTTATGTCCCTCTTCCTCTCCCCCATCCCTCCCTCAGACTTTTGGTCCCCTTCCTATTTGCAGAAGATCCAGCTCTCTCTTTCTCTCTATCAGTCCTTTGTTTGCTTTTTACTGTATTTGTATTTTGGGTTTCTCATATGAAAGAAACCATAAAGTATTAAGTTCATGTGTCTGAATTATTTCACTAAACATGTTTTCAAGGTGCATCCACCTTTCCTACAAATGTCTCCAATGTATCATTCTTTATAGCCAAGTAATATTCCATTATGTATATGATGATATTTTCTTTATCCATTCATCTGCTGATGGACATATAGGCTGCTTCCAAGACTTAGCTATTATGAATTATGCCACTATCAATGTTGGGGCTCATGTATCATTCATCAAGAAACCAAATAATAACAAATGCTGGTGAGGCTTTGGTGAGAAAGGAACACTTGTACATTGCTGGTGGGAATGTAAACAAGTATGACCATTGTGGAAACCAGTATGGGGAATTCTCAAAAAACTAATAGTAGAAATTCCATTCAACCCAGGTGTTCCCCTTTTACATATCTTTCCAAAAGTTAAAGACATATTACAGTAATCTAGGTTCTTAAAACTTGCCGTGCAGCCGTGTCACCTCAGCTGTCTGAGCCACAGCCCTTCACCGTGTAATGAGAGCATCAGCCAGCAGCCTCCTTCCACTCTGCAGCTTCTTAGTATGTGCTTGGGCGAACTCCAGTAGAAAGCATTGTTGGACCAAAAGGCTGAAGTGGAGGGATGTTCAACTCCTGTTGTCTCTGGCTGTGCACCTGAGAGACAGGGGCTGCAAATCCCCACACACACACACACCCTGCTTCAGTGGTCAGAAGGGACTGAAAGGAAGGAACCAAAACCAGGCAGTGGGCTCACTTGTGGAAGGTAGCACAGTACCCAACTTCTGACCATCACAGTGCATGCAAATTCTGTCCCGGCTTTGCCAAGTATCTCCAGGTGGCATGCTAAGCAAGCACTCTACCCCTGTGCTATGCCCCGTCCGAATGAGTCTGAAATGTTTTATGTGAAGTTTCCCCCTCCTTTTCCATGTTAACAGTTTTTAAAGCAATGTATGATAATAGAAAGTATATCTATGGACTAGATTAGGCCCAGGGTAGATTAGGCCTAGGGTCCTGACAGTCCACAGTCTCTATTATGCATCGTTATGCAGCGAACTAAAGAGATTTCCCAAGGGGCTCATCTGCTTATCAACACCTCAAAAAAACCCGTTGGGCTGAGAATGGCAGCCTCTTTGTTCCGAAAGCAGGGGAGTGCTCTAAGTGGGGCTGGCGGGTAGGTTTTCTCATACAGTAAATTTTTTCCATGTCAGTTTACTTATTTTTATATTATCTTGAAAGTAGTATGTGAATGTGGATTTTCTTCCAAATGCACTGAAAAAGATTATATAATAGAAGCATAGTGAAAAGACTCTAGCCTTCTCCCTTGAAGTACATCAGCAGTTCTTTGTACTCTATCTAGCAGACATCTTTCTTTTTTTTTTTTCTTTTTTTTGCACACTGGGATCATACTACACATTTAGTTCTATATTTTTTACTTACTAGATCTCAGACAGACACACTCTCAGGTCATCTCCCACAAATCCATCTCTTTTTATTGCTCCATAAGAAGCCACTGTATGGATTTACTAGCATTTATTTTACCAATGTCTGTGATCAGACTTTTAGGGGGAATCCCATTTTTATACTACCGGTGCTGCAAAGAACAACCTTGTCTACATGGGTTTTGGTACACACACAGCGTGTTTGTAGCTTAAGATATAGTTTTTGTTGTTGTTTTTTATTTCATTTTTGGTACTGGAGATTGAACCCAGGGCTTTCACACTGAACCACATCCTCAGCCCCTCTTTTATTTTGAGACAGGGTCTTGCCAAGTTGCCCTCACTGGGCTCAAACTTGCAGTCCTCCTATTTCAGCCTTCTAGACTGCAGGGATTACAAGTGTGTGCCACCACGCCTGGCTAGACATAGCATGTATTTTTCTAACTGAACACTTAAATCCATGGCGATCATTCTGATGTATGTAGTGACATCACAGCCTGTAATGTTTTTTCCTGTTATGAATTAAATATTAGTGTTCAGGAGAACAAATAATGCAAATGGAGCCAAATATTAGCAAGTGGTAGTTATAGAAGGGTGATGAGTGTTTTTTGTGTCACTCGATACAGTATTCATGTGACTTTTCTCTAAGTTTAAAACAGTTTCCAAATTAAAAGTGTTAATAAATTAATGAAGCATCGAGACAATAAAGTTTGGGTGTAGGGCCAGGGATCTAGTTCAGTGACACAGCACCTGCAAGGCAAGCGCAAGGTCCTGAGCTCGATTCCTGGTACTGAAAAACAAAGTTTAGTTATAACACTGTGCCTTGCCTGAAATATTATATTATTAATTACATGCAGCTTGGTCTGTTTCATTTGTTTTTAAAAAAAGTTTTACAATGGGGATACTTACTATGACAGCAAGTGAAATAAAACAGTACAAATACCATCTAGGCAAAAGAATTAATCTACCTCCCTCACCCACCTGCCTCTTTTCTGTGGAGGTAACTGGTGTTACCAGGCTGGTATGAAGATTTCTACAACTTACTCTTCTTGACAGACATATATAAGTACATATGGCCACTTGAACCAGGACCTACACACATCAGTCTAAAGTTTGCTCTTTTTACCTTAACACAGGTCACAGATGTCTCTCTATTGGCATATTTCGATCTAACACTGTCGTTTTACCTGATCTTTTAAAATATTCATGCCATCTCCAGCAAAACTATATCTTTTCTCAGTAACATTTTGTTGAGCTCATCAAAATAACCCAGTCCATGCTAGAAAATGTAGGTAATTTACAAACACAAGAGAAGGAAATAAAAATCACCATAATTGTTCCATCAGTGGTAACCAATTCTAATGGTCTGGTCTATTTCCTTGGAGATTGTTTGCTATATACACCCATGGGTACCCAACTATCTGTTGGTGTGAGGTTTAGTTAACAAAAAATGATGCCATTTTCATGTGTTTCTTGAATCCTACCCTTTTGATTTATTGTTATAAAATGTGCTTTATCCCTGTGTATTAAATAATCTTGTAAAACATGGAGCTTGAAAGTAATTAAAACAAATTTTAAGTTAGGTTAGGTTTGTCATAGCTGTGAAATGGGAGAGACAATCTTGGAAGGCTTCCTGAAGGACATGACAGCTGAGCAAAGCCCTGAAGAATGACCCAAAGTCAACCAAATAGAAGTACAAACAGATATGCAGGCAGAGGGTGCAACACAAAGATCTGGAGCTAAGAAGAAGCCTGAGCAACAAAGTCTACTTGAGGTTTAATGAATCTAGGACATAAGTTTGAGGTCTTGGAATGGTTCCGTCTATGTTAGAAGACTTGGAGTTTGTCCTGAAGACAAAAATGGTTATTGAAAGACTTCATCCAGGAGGGGAAAGGGAGATGCTATGGCCATGTTTGAGATTTGCAATTTAGAATGAACACACTAGTGACAGTGTGGGGGCAGAGATGGCAAGGCAGAGAAAGGGTTTCAGGTTTGCAGAAATTGCTAGATGAATTCCTAACCTTTCTAGGCTGACATCCTAAGCACCTGCCTGCTCTTTCCAGTAATACAGGGCCACCTCTGGAAGAGCTACCTGAGTGTTCCTGGCAGTTGTGATGTTCTCAGCTGGTAGATGTTGCCTCCCAGCCCCAGAGCTCCTGTTAACAGAACCGTTAAGAATTTGCTGGAAGCAGTTCTAGAAAACGTGCATTAGGAAATCCGTTCCTCTCTTCTATAGCTTCCTTCTCTGACCTGTAGTAAGCAAAACAAACAAACAAAAAAATTCAAGGGAAATTAGATCCTGGAAACCCACATAATAATAGAACCCAGCAGCTGGTGGAGTTGTAGAGCCCCTGGGTGAGTTGGTGGGTGCTTCCTCACTTAATTATCCCTGGTCCGATGGTCTCAGCATCTTGGAGCTGAGTGTCCTCAGAGGCAAGGCCACCTTCCACATGGTACAGTTGGGGAATGCAAGGCTCTTGGAGGAAGAGACTATACAGGTTATTTATTTTAATAATCTTCTTTATAAGTCAGACCTTTGCTTTTACTCTTCTCTTATGAAAACCACAATACCAGGGATCGTGTGGTCATCTACTTTCCACAAGTGCTGCCCCCATTTGAATCCCACTTCCTCCCTGAGGCCCCTGGCTACCTGAGCAATCCAAACAGCATCATGTCTTCCAGCAAATGTCAGTGTTGCAGAGACAGAAACCTGTGCTTTCTTTTTCTTATGAACATTTGTAGTCATAAGTAGGGAAAAGAAAAGAAATGCAAGAAAATCCATCAGCCTAATTGTTTGGAAGTGAACTGTTTTCCATGAGGCATTAATAATGCTGACCTAGTCGTAATTTTTCATTTTCAACTCTAGTCTACTTCAGATAACTCCCAATGATGCAAATGAGGGGAGAGAGAGACAGAGAGAGAGAGAATGGTGTGTGTGTGTGTGTGTGTGTGTGCACATCCAACCAACATCCAGCTAGAAGCCACAGTCAGCAATATATCTGTTTGATCTTGAGTCCCAATGGCTGATGATAATGGTTAAAAGGCAGATGGTAGGTAGATAAGAATACTTGGATCTGCATTCGAACTCTGGCCCTGTCTCCCTTGACCTGTGCCATCTGAAGAAATGGTACACCTTCTGCAGGACTCAGTTTCTTCAGCTGCAAAGTGGAATGCTATTCTAATGATCTCATGGAAAGTGCCCACTGACATGGGACCAGCATGTAATAAAGATGACTGTCATTTCTGTTGGAGTTTAACATAGGAATGCATACTGACATTTCAACCCTATTTTCCCCATTTCACTCACAAGAACAAACCAGGCCTGCGGTAAGCAGAGAATAGAGTGCTCCATAATCTGAGAACTGAGGCAGTCTGAGTATGCTGTTACAAGGAAGAGATGGAGGCATAACCCAGTGAAAAGCCAAGTTCTTAGAGAAAAGAAAGACAACACTGACTGCATCAAAAATGCCTGAGAAGGGTGAGCGCCAAAATTCCAGCTGAAGAGACATGAAAGAGTCAAGTGCAAGGTACACACCAGGTTAGAAAGTTGCAGACCCTGGGCCAAGAATGAGTGAGGGGACCGCACCAGGCCATGGTGTAGGAACAGCTGGAACATCTGTGCAGTCCTTACAGCGCTCACGAACACGTCCTCATGGCTCAGAGAAGCAGCACTGAAGACCTTCACCAGCATGTTAACCTTGGCAATGGCAAACCAAACAAAAGCATGCTTTGTCATTGTTCTTTCCTGGCAGGCCAGTAACAGGAAGCCTGGTCTCCACACTGGGCCTGCGTCCACTCACTCAGAGAGGTGGATCCTGCCCTTATACACCGATTTGTCCTAGAACACAGCAGACTCCAACAAAATCTGTTTGTAGCAGGGTCAACTGTGTTATGCATGACATTCATTTGCTAATTTGCATTTCCTTCACCTCTTAAAAAATGAAAAGCAGAAGCAAATAAATGATGAACGGGAGGGAAATTGAACACCTAATAAATGAAAGGGCTGCCGTGATGAAAGAACGGGTACAGTTTGAACACTAAATGAGTTCTGTTAAAGAGGGAGGCATGAACTGCCTGGGGGAGGGAGCCCTGTGGTTTCCCACTCCCACTTTTGACAGGAAGAAGGTTTCAAAGGGAACAGCAAGGCCTTAGTTCTTCCCATGTGCTGTGTGATCTGAGGCAGGCCACTCCACCTCTCTGAGCCTCAGTTTCTCTATCTGGCTGTTTAATCTCACTGGATTCCTGGGAGATCCACATTAGTGACGGAGATGGGAAAGCTGGAGCCAAACCAAGCACTTGCAGATCAATAGAAGGGATTGCTTTTAGTGCAGGTGAATGACTGTCTATGGAAATCAGACAGACTTGTCAGCTTTAGAAACATCATGGGTAGGAAGGAGCACAGACTGTGCATACAGGTCTGAGTTTCAATCCTAAACATATCAGCCATTAAGTATGTGACCTTGGGTATGTCCCCTCACTTCTTAAGCCTCAGTTTCCTATAGGTATAATGGAAAAAATGCTACTCATACCCTCATTATACTGATCAAGAAAGGGTGTAAGATGGTACCTGTCACTTAGTACGTGCTCAATTAAAGCAGATTTCCCTGTCATCTTTGCCCTGTTTGCTCTAGTTTCTTGATAAACCAGAACCTGCTGTATGAAACTATAGAGACTAACTGCAAGAACACATTATCACTGCAGGATATTTTTTGAGCCGCCAGAAAACTTAGAAGTATGTAGCTCAGGAGCAGCCTGTCTCTTTCTTGTAGTCCCAGCATTTTTAATTTACTATGAATACAATACTAAGTCAGTTTCTGCTTCAAAATACAACTGTGCAGCAAATTTGACATCAAGAAAGTAATGAGTAGACATAAACCTTTAAAACTTTGGCCTGCTATCTGCAGGTAAGAATGGAAGTAAAGCATATGCACAAATACATTCTTACACATAACCATTTGAAATACATAGTCATCAACTTCAATGCATCTAATCATGTATAGCTTAACCCCAGGCACCAGCAATTTTGCCTTTAGTTGAGATTTTTCAGACTGTGTTACTTGGAGCTAATATAAACCCAAGGCTTTGCAGAGGAGGCTTAGACCACCTTGTAGGGTACACAAGGAGGGTCCTGAGCTCAGCAGGACTGAGGCACCCCTTCAACTAGAAGGTCCTTAAATTGTTTTAAACATTGAGGTCCCAAGAGAGGGGGTATATATTATGTGCATTATATGTTATGTGTTAAAAATACACATATATGTTTTCCCTTGATGTAACATAGTAACAGTGAGTGGGCAAGGTACAGTGGGACTGGCTGGTAGAACAGGTAACACAGCCTCTTCTTGTCCTACCCAGAGATTGTTCTCTGAGTCTGGAGGCAATGTCTGCCCTCTAATGTAGGCATCGTGACCCCCCAGACAGCTGAGCAGCGCTGGGCTTGGTTTGGGGGTTCAACCAAGGAGGCCGGTGGCCCCACACAAGGAATGAACTCCTGTCTGCACCTCCACATCCTCCAGCTGGCCACCTGTACCCCCTGGCTCCTCCAAAATGCAATATCTCCCTTTGGGTGGATTTTAGGTCAGAACTAATTCAGATCATTTCAGACCAACCCAAGGCAAATTAAGCTAAATCCTTGGAGTTCTTACACTGGTCCTGGTAGCTTACACATAGTGTTGTGTTACTTACCTGGGAAGTTGATATTTGTAGCCCTAGTTGACAAATAAGGAAACTCAGACTTAGAGACAAGACAGGCAAGTTGCCTAGGACTGACACAGCTAACAAGTGTTAGAGGAAGGATTACTTCCTAGGGGTGTTTGACCCTAAGAATCTGAGTCCCAGTGGCCTTTCCATTTCCTGAACTCCTCCCTGTGAACTGATCCTCATCACTTCTGGATTGGCCCTGCTGCCTGCTTCCAGGACCACCTGTTCCCCTCCAGTAGCCTCATCTCCACACTAACAGGCCAGTGGGTCACAGCCTCTGGTTCCTAGTCACAGCCTGAGAGGCTGGGGATGTTCAGTTGCTTCCATGAGCTGTTGGGTGCACAGCAAATGGTCTCACTGTCCACCCTGCCTTTGGCAGAACTCCAGGGACTCTCCTGCCATTCAGAGAAAAGCCACAGTCATTATAGCAGCTGAAACTCTTGTCCTCATTACTTTTCTCACCAATTTCACTGCCATGTATTCGGCCACACTGACCTGTTGCTGATTTCCATGAGTGGGTCTGCCATACACCCACTGCAGGTCCTTTGCACATGCTGCTTCCTCTGCTTGGAATGCTCCTCCCCAAGAGGCTCACTGTCTCACTGCTCGCTCTCTCACTGCTTTACAGTCTTGACTACTAAGCTGCAGGTCAGCTCTCATGTTCTCAGGGAGATCAACCATGACCATCCTGTTTTAGCAGCAAACCACACCCTGTTTTCCTGTCACATCCCAATTCTGTTCGCCCATCTCTACTGTTGATTTCATAGTTTTCTAATACCTTCTAACGTACTATGTCCTCTCCTTGTGTGTTAGGCTTATTGTTTTCTGCTGTCTCTCCAAATCTGTGTACATATATTCCAGAATACAAGCTCCCTGGGGCACAGGAATCTGTCTCTTTTGTCTATTGACATGACCCAGATGCCTAAAGCAGCCCACGGGCACAGAAGAGATGTTCGGGGTGTATCTGTAGAATGAGTGAGTGTATACACAACCTACAAAGCCAAAACTGACCTGCCTTTGCTCTTAGTGGAGGACAATCTGCCTCTCCCTAGACGCCCGCAGGAGCACCTACCCTTGGCTTGGTGGACTCACTCCTTTTGCCCCAGGGAGCCAAAAGGGATGCCGCTGTTGTCGGTCACTTCCTACTGGCCTCCAGGTGGCCGGTAGACACAAGTGGCCTCTCCCTGTAACTCTCAGTTTTCTGGAAGCCACCCCGTTCTCCTTGTCTCTTGTCTCTATTTCCTGGAAATGTTTCCTACAAAGGTGCTGTTGGGTTCAAGTCCCAGGAGACAATTTTAGATGTCTTTCTGGATCCACAGAGTTTCACAAAAAGCAAACTGAAAAGAAAGATCCAAGAGGAAAGTAGTAGCTGGACACCTAAGATCTCTTAGGCCCTAGTCATTTGTATTTGGCATCACGCCCTGCTCTGTATCAAACACATTGAAATACACACGCAATAGAGCTTTTCCCACATGAAAAATAACTTATCCCATGTGAAATCCAACACTTTGCTGTAAAGTGCTTTGAAATGATTTTAGAAACTCTACGTTTGCAGTTACTTGACTACGCGTTGTTCATGCAACTCCCACCAGCTATGATTTCTTAACAACCATCATGTCTACTTTAGAATTCTTGCAAAGAAGAAAATACATTATTTTTGAATGCAAAGAAATTTTAATAAAGGCCCTTATGGAACAATTAATGAAGTTGACATGACATGATGTTGACATTTTTATAGACATGTAAATAAACATTTATTTCATTTCTACCTTTTTCTTTTTGTGTTTTGGAACCAATACATTTTTTCAGGGCCCCCCCCTTTAGGGACTGGGAATAGGCTCTTGAAAAGCTTCTTTGTGAGCTACCTTGGGCTACATCCACCGGTGGGCTACACTGGTGGATAAATTGGCTATGCTAAGGAGCCCTCCGTGGGAATCAAAAAGGCTGGGTGCTGCCTGAATCTCACTCTGCATCCTTGAACAAATCCCTAATAACCTCTAAGCCTAAGCCTTCCTACCTCTAATATTGGGGTTATGGCTCTGCATGTAGGTGATATGGCTCCCCATATAGGAATCAAGAGTTAGGTATATCAAAAGTGCTTTGCAAACAGTAGGCACTATTCCCACACTCTTTCTGGCAAGTGTTTCAACCAGCTTTGCCAGCTGCCTTCCCCTGGACTTGGCAGAAGTAAGCCCTTACTTCCTCCTGAGTGGGCAGAAGCCTCAGACAGCCTTGTGCAACTCTCTAACACAGCACCTACTGTTTTCCCAGCTGCCCCCGACCCCTAAGTGCTCACTGGTCTGGTCCCCGGGCCTGCCTGGGTTTTAGTAAGTTGCACCACTGCCTTGAAGCTCATTTTAAACAGAAAATGGCTACGGCATTGACTAAGGGCCTACGTAATGTGTACTGTGTATTTACACATCCTGTCACTTTATCCTCCTGGAAGCCTGTGCACCCAAAAGGGTTCTGCTTCTCTCTCCATTTTCACCCTCTCTGGATAGAGTATCTACACTTGCCTGTATGTTCACCTTGGAAGCGGGGAGTCACTACGGCTCCCCTCCCTATTGTCACCCTCACTCTCACCTGTCAGCCAGTTGCCAAGTCCACCTTCCACTTGGATCCTGAGTCGTGTCATCTCTCTCCACCTTCGTGGCTACCATGACCTTTGGCTTGGATGGTACACCTCCAAAATGGCCCTCCCACGTCCATGGGGTCCTCCTCCGTCCATCCTCTCCCAGACATCTGTAGTGTCTTCAAAAAGGTAAATCGGGTCAGTTTGGTCCCTGCTTTCCTCCTTCAATATGTGTTCCCGACTTCGCAAGGCATCTGCGTACCTTAGTACCTCTCTTGGCTCTGGCCACCACCCTCCTTCTCAGGGCTCCTGACATTGCCTCTTCTCAGTTACTTAAGGAGTCCAGCAGGCTACTGGCACCTTTGCCTGTGTCATCCGTGCTGCCCTCTGCTGCTCTCCAACATCTCACGCAGGGGCTTTGGCCTCACTTAGCTCTCAGCTCAGCAGCCACCTCCTCTAGGAAGCCTGCCTAGATACCTAGACACATCTGGCCCTCCCTATCCCCAGCATTGTTTCTGAGTTTCTTGCACCACTCTAAAATCACTCTGTAACTTGTGCTTTTGTTTCCATATTTGTGCGTTGTGTGCTTCCCCATAGTCAGTCATATGAAGAGGGCACGGATTGTATGCTTACTGTGACGTGTGGCCCAGTGCCTGGGACTCACTGCAAGTTTAGTGACAGTTGTTGAGTGAATGAAGATTTCCATAATGGCTCTGTATAGAAAAGCAGATGTTGAACCCAGAGATGAGCTGACATTCTAGTCCCTTTAGGATCCTGGCAGCTTCTTCTGGATGTCCTAAGCACCTGTTCCTATTTCTCTAAAAGCTCTCACTGCACCTTAATTCATCTTTTCCTCACCTCTTCGAAAGATTATGAGCTTCTCAAATATGAGAACCATGTGTGCCCGCATCCAGCCTTGAACTATGTTGGGGAAAAGGGGGTCCATATAACTCTGGTGGACAGACCAGAAATCTGGGTCTGATTAGGAGTCCTTGTAAATGCACACACTATGTGGTTATAGTTATGATGTTTTGGTCTATATTAATAGAGTAAGTACAGTATTATGTGATCTTTACCGTAGAAAAGACTTTGGCAGTGTTACAAACACAGCAGCTCCTGTGCTGTCCTTTTGTCATAGATGAGACCAAGAGTGCTGAGAGGAGAATCTAACCCAAGGTCACGTGATTTCAGGTTGAGAACTAGAACTCAGCCCCCTACTCACTGTTATGGTCTCTTTTTTCTGCTTCCCACCACCATCGTGTACCACCTGGATCCTCTCCTCTGCATCGCCACTCAAGCAAGGATGCTGACCCACTAAGAAAGATAGGGAAAGTGAAGGACCACACACTGCCATCTGTGTCCAAGGCCATGTGTTGAAAGCACAGGATCCCCTATCCGATGACCATGTGAGGGCTGAGGGTTTCGTGAGAAGTCACTTCTTGCTGAGGCTAGCAAGATGTGGCCATCACCTGCCATTTTTGTTAATGAGAATTGCTGAGTCCTCCCTGTGTGCTGTTCAGGAGCATAGATTCTCCTATCAAACTAGATTATTATGCCTCTGATTGCTCTTTTGTTACCAAGGTTGACTGTGTGTGAGCTTTATGTGCATATGCTTTAGTTAAACATCTGCCTGGCAAATCAAAATAATAAAAATTATATCTAATACCTATTGTGCCGGGAACTGTGCTAAGCATTTTAGATGTTCACTCGTGTAAACAGTCATATGATTAATTTGACCAAAAGGACTGCCCAAGCATATAAATCAAGAATTCGTGGGCTTCCCAGAGGCTTTATATTCCAGTCTGGTTATCCACATAGTTTACTCAAATCAGTATACGGCCCCTTAACCTGCCTTTCCAATGTGAATAGTAGACAAATACACAGCCATCTCAAACACTGCAATGCAAAGCCAGTATTACTGCACAGCTTTCCATTCCAGATGGGGACCATCTCAGAGTACTTAATCACACACAAGCATCTGCTCTAACGGCATCACTTGTATGATCCCACACTTCCTTAGGCTTCGAAAGGTTGCGCAGAGACACAAGGGCAGAAAGACCTTGTCAGCTGAAAATTGCTCAGCACCACATTTATCCCAGCGTCATTTGCTGTTTGCTGTTGTTCACAGCCATGCAGGTGTGGGGTGGGGTGCCGAGTTTCCTGGGAGAACATCTAGTTGGTCCTTTACATGTAACTTCAGAAGAAATGGAGGCTCAGAGAGATTCTGTGGCCAGACCAAAGTCACACACCCAGTTGGTGGCAGAGCTATAACTAGAATCCAGTTCTTTCAGCTCCCAGCTGAACAGTCATTCATTTAGAGGGTTAAAAAATGATGAGGGGAAGCCTAGGCATGGCTATATGGAATTTTTTACACTATTCTCTCTACTTCAGCTTATTTTAAATTTTCCATGCTAAAAATGGTTTTTAAATTTAAAAAAGACCCTGGAAGAGTGTGTGATTACAGTAGCAGTGGATCCTGTTTTTATATGCACCTCTTCAAAGAAGATTTGTTTAATTCTTCCCAGAGGGATCTTGCCTGTATACCGAATTCTCTTGACACTGCACAGTCTGCTTTACACATAATTACTAATGAGAAAGCAGAGTTGATTTCCCCCTACCCTTTGTCTGTGAGCCAGAACACAAGCCATCCCTTCTTTGAAGCTCCACGTCCCCTTGGGAGCTGGCCTCAGGTTTCTCCATTCTTGAGTCCCACATCTCTGTCCACCTCCTACCCTCCAGCCCAAGGCGTCCCAAATTTGGCCATCACCAATCACTCCAGTACCAATATTTTCCTTTGAAGTGGCTCGTTCTGTTGGTTTCAGTATAGATTCAGAGGAAACTATCGTGTCACTGCTCTTGATGGAAAATCAGGCATACTTTCTGTGAAATTACGGTTTGCTATACCCGCTCCACTTATTCTAACAGTCATTATGAAATGCATACCATTAAGAAAACAAAGTGTTCGTCAATGTACAATTTAAAGTCTCAATTTCGACCAGGCTTTGAGAAACTTTGCTGTCATTTGCTGGTCTGCTGGGAGCAGATCTGTTAGTATCGCTGCCCAGAATGCAGGGCTGTGTTTGTGTGAAATCTGTGTGTGTGTGTGTGTGTGTGAGTGTGTGTGTGTGTGTGTGTGTGTGTGTGTGTGTGTGTACATATGTGTTCTCTGCAGTGGAGTATGTCCATCTGACCACTGCAACTATCAGGTCCTCTCCCAACTTCAGCCGTGTGCTCCAGGAAGCTGGGCTGCTGTGTGGCCTCAAGCGTGTGGCTTACAGCAAGCCAAGCAAACAGTCCAGCATTCATCTCTCTGCAGGGCTCTCTTGTTCTCTGCCCTCCCTCCCTGCACAATCCCCAGAAAATGAGCAAACTGCCCCGGAAAGAACCTTAGCCACCATTGTCAGTAAAGGAAATAGGGCGAATACAGAGAGAACCACGAAGGGATGGGGCTCAGCTAGAAAATAGATGTTTTATGGAGGTGATTATTTGCTAAAGTGGAATTTGTAAATTAGGAGCTTCCAGACACCTCAGGATTACTCTCGTGAATGTCAAGGATTTAATGCTCTCATGTTTATCAAGAGCCACTGAATTGTGCAAGGATGGACTTGGCTTTGGAACCACACAGACTGGGTTTAAATCCAATTTAGGTCATTTTGAGAAGTCACTTACCTTCTCGGAGCCTCATTTTCTTTATCTGTGGAATGGGGGTAATAATATCAATTCTACTGTGCATAGTTCAAGGTTAAAATGAGAATATGTATGACTGTATTCTGATATTCTGAGAATGGATTTTCCATTTATATATGACAACTATCAGTGAGAATATTGGTTCCAGCAGATCACTCCCAAGATAGCACATGCAACTCAGGGCAAGGGTGGATAGGCCTGTGTGCCTGGAAGCATCTTTTGGCTTGAGGGAGTCCCCCTGGCCTGGTTGTAAAGTCTAGGAAGACAGGACCATGCCTTCTTAGGATAGCGTGCACAGAACAGGTGCTGTCTATGTGCCAGTGAATTCACTGAGCGTGTGTCCTGCATCAAATCAAGGGAATTCTATCACAGGATTATTATGGTCTTCAAGAACATGCAATAAATACAACCTGCTTTCATGCCCTGTTTGAGAACCATTTGAAAAACAGGAAAAGAATAAACAAGAGAGACGCCAAAATGTTACATTTATGACCAATAAGGCCAACATAAGGGATGGTTTGTATCTGTGGGGAAATGACCCCCCACCTCACCTAATTCTCAGCTTTAGAATTACACAGATTCACCTCACAGTCTTAGGCAGCACAGGGCCGTGACAGCCCTCCCCATGAAATGAGAGGACAGAGAAGGAAGAGGGTTGAGAAGAAAGGTCAAATACTGCATGAATGAAACTCCCATGTTGGGAAGGAACTGGCAAAGGAAAAGAAGTATCCCCTCAGCTAGGGGATGTTGGTTAGATTGTTCCTGAATTTACCTCTTCCAAGAAACAACATCCTGCAAATCTTAAAAACTGGGCACCCAACACTCAGTTATAAAGTAAGGGCAGGCGCTGCAGCGTGGTTATAGTGCAAATAAGCTGGAAGAGGAAGACCTGGATTTAAGTACAGCTCTGCCTGCCACAGACTAGCTCTGTGACCTGGAGCACCCATTAGATTCCTAGGCTTCTGTGTCCTGACCTATAGACAGATATCCATGAACTCTACCTCGCAGGGTTGGTCTGGGTGATAAATGAGAGCGTGTGTGTGCCAATGCCTCATTCGTAGCACAGGGTAAGCCCTCCATAAGGTACCTGAAGAGCTAAAAACATCAGCTCTAGGTAGGCCCAAGTCCTGTTTTTGATGTTTCATATTGGGAGGGCTGGCCATAAAAGGACAGGGCACATGCCTGTCAGAGCATCCTGGCTGATGGAAGAAGATGCCTGGGTGTGGAGCTGGGGGACAGCAAGGTGAGGCCCCAACAGGAGTGGAAATGGGAGACTCACCCCAGCCCCAGTGCTGCGGCTCTATTCTGCTCCTCGCTACCCAGGGACAGGGAGCCGGGAGCCTCTCGTGTTCTCCGTAACCCATAAGTAGACCAAGAGGGGAACCTGATTAAATGACAAGCTCTTGTCGAGACCAGGAACTGCAGGTCTGAGCTGCACAGAACCTGGCAGGGCCCCTGGAGATGAGGCCACTCACTGTTCGCTTCCTGACCAGTTGCCTAGCACCCAACCTCTCCCGTCTCCCTGGCACACTGCTTGCGCTATTCAGCCTCAACAAAGGGCAGCCACTTGGGTAGAGGATCTGGAAGGAGGAACACCCACGCAATAGCAGGGCTGAAAGAGATGCTGTCTGCCCCCTAGGGTTCAATAAAAGAGTTGCAGAGCCCAGCCTGATATGCCCAGCTGCTGTGGCCTGGACCTCTACTTGGCAAGGAAGTGGGGTAGTGTTTTTATACATAGTGTTTTCATGATAGCCATCTGTGTCCTTCCAGCACAACCAAGGGTGGCCCTCACTCTGCACAGCCCAAGTCAGGGCAGGGATGGGACCAGAACTTGTAGGCCCAGATCATCCACATCAGCCATCTAAAGGTGTGTTTGCTTGAGAGCTTTTTGGCTCCTGGAGTATAAACTCATTCAACAATAAATCTTTACTGTGCACCTACTATGTGCTTCAGCCAGATATGGTTTCTATCCTACAGTCTAGCAGGGTAGATAGGAGGTCAATAGGCAGGGAACAGTAGGAAGTGCTGTGTTAGAGGGGATGTGACTCCATCTCAGGGAGAGGGCTTCCGGGAGGAAGTGATATTTTACGAACAGCATGTGCAAAGGCCTAGTGGCTAAAGAGAAAAGACTAGGGGGGGAATAAGCACAGTGTGGGCTGTCAGTGGGTTCCAAATGCTATTCAGTACTTGGATTAGAAATGTCGCTATGGCTCTGTTCCCATTTCTCAGCAAACTTCCTTTTAAATTTAAAATCACTTTTTGTGTAAGGGAGAGTGAGAAAGATAGTAACATTTACTGACCACCTACTCTGTGCCATGCCAGACACAATCATGTCCCACCATCTTAAGAATCCCCATTTATTCACTCAACAAATATTCGTTGGCCACATACCATGCGCTAGACAGTGCTCCAGGCACTAAATTATGTATCGCTGGACAAAACAAATGTAAAATCCCCAGCCTTCAGAGCTTGGGCTCAAGTTTCAGTGGATGTAAGGGCAAACAGAAATTCAAATGAAACACTCAGTCTATCTTATGGGACTGATGGAGGAAACAGAAGCACGAAAGGGGAGGGGGTGGGTGGCTGGGGCCAGAAGGGTCACAGTTGTAGTGAGGTACCCAGGAAAGGCCTCATATTTGAGCTACAACATAAATAAAAGGAATCAGCAAGCTTTGTACATGTGGGGGGCCAGGGGTGTTCCAGGCAGAGGGAACAGCAGGTGCAAAGGCCTGAGGTAGGTGTGGGCCTGGTGTGTTCAGCCATGACAAGGTCAGTGCTAGGAGAGATGGAAGAGGAAGCGTGGTCAGGTCTCACGGAGATGGCAAGCTGCCATAAGCACACAACTTTGCGAGGAGTGAAGTGGGCAACATCTGACCCATTTTGAGCAGAGCAGCAGTGGCTAACATTTGATCACTTTACGGTCAAGAATGTCCTGAGGGAGGCAGCAGAGGAAAGAAAGGACCAGCAGCTCCCTACAGCCAAACTCTGGCATTGCCCCAGGCCACACCACTCACTAGCCTCCCCAGAACCTCCAGGGCCTTGGCCTGTCTCTGGGTGAGCAAGTCCAAGGAGCAGCCTCAGGGTCCATGAACATGGCAGGTCTGGGGTGCAGCTCCTGTAGGCTTTCTCCAGCTGCACCTCACACCTTGCAGGACTCTTCACCACAAAACCAGCCAGTGCAGGACCACAGCGGTCGGATCTGGCATAAGAACAGAGCTTTCCACAACAACAAAAACAAAACGTGACCACGAGAATGCAGCCTCCTCACACATCGTGCTGAGCAACTCTGGCCTCAGAATTGCATGGGCCTACTGGGTTTGAATCCTAATGACTTAAATTTTCTGTGCCCCAGTTTTCTTCTTTGTAAAATGAGATGATAGCTCCCAAGGTGGTGGGGAAGATTCAGTGGGCTAATGGATGAGCAGTTCCTTACACAGGGTGGGATGCAGGGAAGGTACTCAGTAGTGGCCATGAAGGGATGGATGTAGCCATGGTGATGACCATACAAGGGGAAGAATGGGATCCCTGAGACAGTGGCACATAAGTCAGCATCAGCATTAGCACTCCTGAAGGAAAGGCTTAGGACCAACAGTGGGGCGGCCACTGTGTGTTGTGATCTCTCATTAACCCTTCCTCAGCTCTGCCAGGTAGATGTGCTGCACTTATTGGACAGATATGCACACTGAGACCCAGAATCGTCAAATATGCCAAACCACATATATCCAAGTGGCAACGTCAGGTCTTTCTAATTCCAGAGATCAACACCTTCCCTCAGTCCGAACCCTGCTGTGGCACCAGCTGTGTGCAACCTAAGACTCAGCTCTGGCTGACAGGCGGCATCCCCTGCCAAGCCTCACTCACCTCCACCGAGGGTCTTCTGGAAGCCAAGCAGCGACCTCCTCTGGCCCTGGGGGTGTTCTGTTGTCTGCACCTCCTCTGGCCCTGGGGACTTCCTGGTGGCACTATGTCCGGCATGGCTAGGAACTCTCAATGTCCTCCTAACAGCATTTGTCTCAATACCCTCAGGCTGGAGTAACAGATTACCCCAGAATGTGATTGAAACAATAGGAACTGGTCAATAGGCATTCTCTCATATGTTACTGCCAGAAGTCTGAGATCAAGGTGTTAGTAGGATCAGGATCCTCTGAGGCTCCAGGGAAGACTTCTCTCCTCTTCTCCTGGTGGGTCCAGGAGCCCTTTGACTGGTACAGGGCAGCATCATCACCACCTCTGTCTTCACGTGACCTGCTCTTTCTATGACCAAATCTTCTGCCCTCTCAGAAAGACAGCAGTTGTTGAACTTAGATACAAGGTAAAATCATCTCAAGATCCCTAACTAGTTACATTTGCAAAGACCCTATTTCCAAATAAGGTTACATTCTGAGAATCCAGGGGGGCAAGCCACTACAGTGCACGCTGTCCTCTCATTCTCCTGCTCATCCCATAGGCGGAATGTAGTCACCCCATCCCAACATCCCCAAATCTTAACCCGCCACCTCTAAGTCCAAACTCTTATCTAAATATCATCAGCTCATAAAGTCCCACATCCCATCATCTGAATCATCTAATAAACTAGGTGTAGTTGTGACTCTAGGTGTGATCCATCTTGGGATAAATTTCCTATCTGTCCATCTGGAACCAAAGAGGAGCTCAGGGCACCCAGGCTATAGGGAGGTTAACACTAGGCTCACCAAGATGAGCTCTTCTCAGCAGAGCTACGCAGGAGCTCAGTACACAACCACAGCTCAAAGGCTCATCTGCACAGGTGGGACCTGAATTAGGGTCACCCACAGGCTTGTCTGCACCTCATCTATCTCTAGAATTTACTCATGCCTTGGCTTGACCCAAAAATGATTTGCGGTAGAAACAGAGCTGCGAGTCTCTGGGCTGCAAAAAACCAAACTCCTGCCTCCCATGCATGGCATGCATTATCCCTTTCCAGCTCGGCCCTGGCCTGTGCTGGAACACGGCTGGCCATTGGGAATTCCCTTCCACATCAGCCAGGAGGGGCCGGGAGCAGAGCTGCTATGTGGTTTGCCCAGGTTAAGATGGACACGGGACCTTGGAAAGGAGGGGATGAAAAGGTGCCCTGGGCCAGTGTGGTGTTACCTATGTACATACCTATATCAATGGAGGAAGACAGATTGGAGGGTGGGGTGGGGGAAATGGCTGCCTGCCTATGTGGCTGTGTGTCTCCTACACATTGTCTGAGTCCAGCAGTGACCCTTGCTTTTCAAGGAGAGAAGACTGAAAGACAAGTGCAATGGAAAGGAGAGTAAATTGGACTCATCTTCTGCCCTCAGGAGAGAGGAAGTGAAGGAGAAGGTGGAGAGGATGTGGTCACAGTTTTGTGTCTGACCTCAGCTGATCTCACAGGGAGGATTCAGGAGCACGAATAGCGCTATGGTCTGAATGCCTGCACCCCCTCTCCTGAAATTCATATGCTGAAATCCTAATCCCCTATATGATGGTATTAGGAGGTGAGGCCTTGAGAGGTGATTAGGTCATGAAAACGGAACCCTGGTAGTTGAGATTAGTGCCCTTATAAAACAGGCCTCAGAGAACTCCCTTCCCTGTTTCAATGGTAAGCAGACACAGCAAGAAAGTGCGTCTGTGAGCCAGGAAACAAGTTCTCACCACAGCCAAATCTGCTGGCCCCTTGATCTTGGACTTGCCAGCCTCCAGAACTGTGAATAATGAATGTTTGCCGTTTAAACTTCCCTAAATAACTAAGACCAATAGCTTCATAAACTTGATCTTTCCTCATACCACAGAAATGGGTGAACCAAGCCTCTGTGGACAGCAGACCAGGGCTCCTCTGAAATCGCTCACCTCTCACCCCAGAACGCATAATTCTGGATCAACAGAGCACCCACAAACCACCATGCCAACCTTCAGCCAAGCTGGTTGCTTCAGGCACCTGGCCAGGACAGCATGTCCTCAGCCTTCCCAGAGGCCAAGAGAAGCCTAGTAAGCACAGGCAGCCTCTCAGTTTTTAGTAAATTACAGGGAGGAACTCGGCCAGCCCCAAACCTCATAAAAAATGGATGACATCGTTGTATAACACCCATGGCTTTTTACAAACTTCACCTTCCCTTTAGAAAGCTGCTAACATCAAAGAACAAACTCGCTCCAGGCATTCTGGTGACTGTAATAAAATGCACTCCCCAGGAATGTGGGCTCTGTTTCAACCTTGGAAAGGGGGCAGAGTGACCATCTGGGTGCTCACCTGCCGGCTTCCTTATGGGTGACGTTTTCATCTCCACACATAGGATTTGTGCTAAGGACTGCCCGCCGGCAGCCATGACCTACTTTCCCTTTCATAGTACCACACCCTGGGCTCGGCAGGGCCACCCCGCTTCAAGAAAACCCGGAGCACAGAAGCCAGACTACAAAGCACGTAGACTGAGGTGTCTATGATAATCTTCTTTACCAAGAAATAAAAAAAGGTGTGTGTTTCCGTAGTATGAGGGGCTCTTTTCAAAAACACTAGCTTCTGAAGTCATTCAGCATGGGGAGTTGAGATATCACACCTTTCCAGTCATTGCTGTCTAAAGCAAGGTTGACAGACACGGGATGTGTGGCCTATGGCCACCCAGGCTGATGCTGTTGAGGAAAATAACAACAACAACAAAAACCAAATAGAAAGATGTGTGGACTTTTGGTGAGGGCAGGGCAGAATGGCTGCTTATGCTGCTGGAGGCCCTGCATTCTGTGTCTGTCTATGCATGGGTTTTAATTTCTGATTCAGCAACCTAAATTGTCTGTTTTAAAATTGCAAAAAGAATCTGTGCACATGTGAATTGGGTCAGGTAGTAGAGTTCAATTCAGAAGAAAATAGCACACAGGGTGCAGTGTGTGGATTTTATGTTTCTAGAGTGAAACCTCTGAGGGAAATGATTTGAGGCTCTCTGTCTCTCTTTCTCTCTCTCAGGGTTCTGCCCAGCAGCCTGGCCATGGAGAGGATGGGGATTAGGTGGAGCCTCAGCATAGGCTTTGGCCCAAGATGTCAAACCCTAGACTATTAGGAGAGACCCTCAGGGATCACCTAGTGCAACTATCTTCAAACTTGGACATTCAGACCACTCAGGACATGCGAAGACCTTCCAAGGGTTGCACAGGCACTAGAAGTGGTAAAAGAATTGATTCCCTACTCCTCAATTTCTACATGGTCTGGCCAGACCATCAATATGGCCGTTCTCAGCTCCTGTTCCATAACCTAACTGCCTTCTCCACTTCGCAAATAGAAGGCAGGCCTTGTGCCTTCTACAGGGCATTGCCCTGAGGGGTGCACATCTCATGGTGCCAATCAAAGGGAACATTCAAGGCTGTGTAGCTCCAAAGGAAGGAGACCCTGAGGGCAACACACAGTACAAGAAATAAGGAAAAGGACCCACAGGTGTCAGAGGGCTCCGCTGCGCCTTCATCCATCTACCCAGGTGTCCATCTCATCTCTCTTAGCATTCAGAAGCAGCCACAGAGATGCATATTAGCAGGTTTATTTGAATTTAAAAATGATGTCAGACTGTTTAGACTGAAAGTAAGTCTGAATTGGCTGTTTGATTTGACAGTGAGATGGTGTAGGAAGGACATTTTACATAAATTCAACAAGTGAAGTTTGCAGACCAAGGTTTTGGTGGAAATGTGTTTGAAAGTACAAAATAAACTCTGTTTAGATGCTGTTTACAAGTCGTTTGAGATACATCTAAGGCTGCTAGGACTGCCATAATGAAATACTCTAGACCGGGTGGATTAAACTTCAGAAATTTATTTCTCTCAGTTCTGAAAGCTGTGAAGGCCAAGAGCAAGTGCCAGCCAGTTTGGTTCCTGGTGAGGGTTGTCTGCTTGGCTTGCAGAAGCCTGTCTTCTCACAGAACAGCAGGAAGACAAAGCAAGATCTCTCTCTCTCTCTCTCTCTCTCTCTCTCTCTCTCTCTCTCTCTCTCTCTCTCTCTTTCTCTCTTCCTCCTTCCCTCCCTCCCTCCCTCCCTTGCTCTATGCTCTTGCTCTTAATTAAAGGCCCTCACCCATTCTATGCACATATTCTGAGCTACACCACAGCCCCTCTTTCTCTCCTTATAAGGGCATTTATCCCATCATGAAAGTCCCACCTTCATAATTAGGCTAATCCCCATTGCCACCCAAAGACTGCCACCTCTAACTGCCATCATTTTTGGGAGTAGGGATTCTACCTATGAGCTTTCACAGGGACACAAACATTTATTGCGTCACAAGGTAGTCAGTCATTTTTCAAATTTAATATTATATTAACATAATTGTGAAGAGCACTGACCAAGGCCCTAGCATAGCACTGCAAATATCATAGACAATACCTATTTGTAGAATAAGAAAACTACTGAATGGATACAGATGAGGCTTCTGAGGCTGCAGCAAACATCATATGTTTATAAAAATAAGTGGCACTAAATTGTTCACTTAAAAAGTATTAGAATGGCACATTGAGTGTTACATGTATTTACTGCAGTGGAAAAAAGTAAATGACAAAATTGGGGAGCACTCTGGGGTCCTGACTTTAGCCAGGGCTCCCTGCCAGCCTCCTCAGTCGGTCCTCTCAGCTTTGACTGAACAGTGTCACTGGGGAGTTGTATAGACTCATTGTTGATGGGTACCAAAGGACAGAAAAGCAGGCTGAGGAGAAGGGTTCCTAGGCCTGAGGTATTATTAGGCCAGAGAATAACGCCAGGACCCTACTCACAGCCTCTGAGTGACCCTGCAAGCCGGATCAATGGGTATCAAGGTCAGCAGCTAAGGCTTAGATTGGGGTTTGGGATCATCAGTAGTGTTCTATCGAGTCTAGCGGAGGACTTCAGCTAGTTCTTTAGGGACAGGGCAAGAGGGTCCAGCCAGGAGGAGACAGAGCTGGCACAAGTGAGAGGCAATTAGGATGCCTTCACTGGGCCCCCATGCACTAGAGGGCCCAAGTCTGACCAGCCATGCACTCCACAGAGTGAGCATCTTGGGCCAAGGAACCATGGGGCTCCCCACTCCCTAGATCACGCTCCGCCACCTGAAATTCCCTTCCAGGGAGTGCAAGCCTTGCAAATGGCGTGAGGATTCATTTTCTCTACAAGACAAGAAAAATAAGTAGCTGGCCAGTGATGTCATGTGCCCATCAAGAAGTCACCTGGAGACACTTCCCCTCATCCTGAACAACATGGCGAGCGGGTTGGCATTTGACCCTCAGCTCAATCCTCTGCCCAGCTTGTTCCACCTCAGCTGCCAAAGGGCAAGACAGCATTGTTACAGGCTTCCAAAGGGGTGGGCCTCCTTAGTTCTTCCCTTTGTTTAGCAGACGGGCTTTCTGTTTCTATCTTTCAAGGAACATGGCCACTGCTATTGAGCTCATGGTAGGCATTCAATAAACATTTCATCAGTACTAATTTTTAAAAGATGTATTTCCTGTGCCCACATAGGGAATGAGTGAAAGTCTCTGGGTGTGTTTGGAGGATTTACGCTGATAATGTTTGGCTGTTCCTATGATATCTCCTTGAGAAAAACCCCAGGCGTACCCTGGATGTGACGTGGCTCACTCTTTAATAAGTACCAGGTACTTTGCGTCATCATTGCTAATTCTCACAGCACCCTAAGCTTGGCAATGTTATTTCTCATTTTACAGATGAGAGATTTGTGTCTAGACAGTGAAATTACTCAAAGTCACATAGTGAGTGAGTGGCTGAGTTGGAGTGGGTTCCCAGGCCTGACTCCAAACCTCAGCCAGTGTGTCCATGGCTTGCATGACTGGATGTGCTAGGAGCACTGTTGGGCTTCTCAAGACATAGCCTGTGCTATCCACTGGGTCACATTAAGACCAGCTGCTTTGGTTCTACAGAACATAAAGAAACAGCCACCCACAAACTAAGCTATATAAGAAGTGGGTGAATTAGCACAGAACCCAGCTTTAGTCTCTTCTGTGCTTTAGGCAAGAGGTGTACTCCTGAAAAGTCAGTCATTTTTTAAAAGACTAATATATCAAAAACAACTCCATCCCTTTTGAACATATTTCACTGCCTTTCCCTTAGAAGTAGGGACCTCAGCATTAATAACCCCGGCATCCACACCGTGCATGATGGCATGGCACATAATATTGCCCCATTGTCAGTCTGGTATCTGGTGCATATGAACATGATTATCCCTACTTTATAGCAGGAAAGGCAGAGGCTTGGCAAGAAGACAGGGCCTCTGCCAGCTCACCCAGCTGAGGAAATGACAGAGCCGTACATGAAGCCTGATCCCCAAGTCCACATTCCTGCTCGGTGCCTTTGCCCACCCGCCTCTGCCTCTGCTACCAGAGAGGGGCAGCAGATGTTCCCATTGATCATGGCCTCTGGACTTGTGTCCTCCGTGTTACCTTCCTTGTATCACCTGGATGGTCCATAAGCTTTTCTGAGGGTTGGCTTCCTCCAAAGGACAGTCTTGCAGAGCAGCTTCTAAGCCTGGGAAAGCAGAGCTTCCAACATGTACTGAATTACCATAGGAGAAGTCAGAGCCCACAGCTGGCTGCTGTCATCTTACAGTGGCCAGATGCTAGCTTTCAGCCCTTTAGGGACTTCTGACCATTTACTACACAGAGATGGAGGATATTTCTGTGTTTCATCCCCTGACAATAAATCATTCAACAGGCAGCCCACGTGTGTACGTGAGACCAACGTGGGTCCCATCAGGGGTGCGGGGGAGGGAACAGAGGTCTTGTGTGACATCCTTGGCTGCCTAGCATAGCCCCACAGGCCCAATAGGAGTACCAGAATCCCACAGGCCCAATATGGGTCCCAGAATCCCACAGTAGGGCTATCAGAGGGCTGGACAGGTCTTGCAAGTTCTTCTAGTTTAAAAGTCCATCAAAGGCTAGAATCCCACCCAGGTGCCTACTCCTTGTTTGACTAGGTTATATGACAAGAAACTTCCTCCCAGAGCAGGCAGGACTGGAACATCCCCTGAGAATCATCTAATCTGATCCCTTCATTGTACAGATGGAGACATTTGCAAAACCAGGGAGACAGCTTGTGCCAAGGTCAGCCAGCTAGTCCAGCACAAAGAGATGTCTATTTATTGTCTCTGGCACGTCCTGTTCTCCGGCCATATTTCAATACCCAGAATAAGCCATGTCTTCATGTCTATGCCCACTCTGCTCCCCGCCTGCAATGCCCTTCACACTGCCTCTCCCCCTCCCATCTGTATGGAGAAACACCTCTGCCTTTCAAGGACGCACTCAGACATTTCCTGTTCTGTGAAGTCTGACCTGAGACCTTGCTCCCGCAGTTTGAAATACTTTCCCTCTTCTGTGCTCTGGGTGTGGCCAGTACAGACAGCGGCCAAAGCACTGGTCACCCAGATACTATTTCAGTCTACATCCAATTCCCAACTCTGAGCCTCCTGAGGGCAGAGACCACACCCTCATGTCTGTATTCTCAGACCTTCCCTGGGTCTCGGCACTGGGATGATTGTGGCATAAACACAAATAAATGATTGAGTGAATGAGCACTCAATCAGCTAGAACCCCTGCATGAATATCCGTAAGTCCTTATGTCTGTCTCTTTTTTTTGTCTTTTTTTGAGACAAGGCCTCACTGTGCAGTTCAGGCTAGTCTTGAACTTACTTTGTAGCCCAGGCTGGTCTCGAGCTCACACCGATACTCCTGCCTCAGCCTCCTGAGCGCTGGGATTACAGACATGCACCACCACGCCAGGCTATGTCTCTCACTTTTATTCCTCTTTCTTTGCCTCCTTTTGAATGCTTTTCCTCATCACAGCTTTTATCTTATATATGTTATAGTATCTACTGTAGCAGGTTTCTCTGTTATCACTTCCCAGTTGGTTTCAGCCCAAAAAACTATGTATTTTCTACATTGTGGGGCATGTTTAAATAAGAA
>NW_004955746.1:0-2017 GCF_000276665.1 Chinchilla lanigera
TTCTTTTGGTGAGCTCTGTATAAATATGTGCGTCTGATTTATCTTACTCAACATTCTGCTCTCAAACTGAACCTGAATTCCTACAAATGACTCAAGTTCAGTTTTCATTGCGGTAGTGTAATAATTTTCATGTGTATCTTTCAAAGAAAGTTTTGAGCAAAAAGCTAAGTGCTCGCCAACTTTAAAAGAGAAGATAGATCATAAATGATTTTTCACTTCATCTCTGCCTGAAATGCTTTCATTACCCTTCAATAGGGCACAGACCTGTTTAAAAACCTTTTCCATTGTGTAGATCAGACAAGGTCCTGAATTAGTTGCAGTGCTTTGCTAATGCTTTTCTCCTGCCAGCTCTGCCCTCCCCACTGTGCTGACAGCATCACAGTGACTAGCATAGGAAAGGAGATACTTATTCCAAACTTTCCACTAGCTGAACATGAGAGAAAAATATTTTACATGCCTTTGGTACAGACAAAAACATTGTGTGGATGAATGTATACACTCAAACAATCAATCAATTGCTCACATTCATATACACATATATGCACATATGATAGAGACCACTAAGATGGAGCACTGAGGGGGCCTTCAGTGAACAGGTGGGCTTTTCATGTGAGTCTGTCCAAGGCCTAGACTGCTTCTCTGTCATTGGGGGGCTCACTCGTGGTTAGTGAAACCCTAAAAGTCACGGATCCCTACTAAGGCGTGTAAGGGCCAATGGATCTGGAAAGCCTCAAAGGATGAGACAAGATCACTGACAAGAGCAACTGGATCTGATCTCAACTAGATAAAGACTATAGCCGCAGGCATCTCACTCCTGGGTGGATTAATTCATTCCTTCTTAAGGTTCAATTTAATACCTTACTTGGAGATTTCCTTGAGTAATTTCATCCTGCTTAAGGACTCCTCTCCCTTCTCCTGATAAACAAATTTATAAAGGCCACCCAGAGAATGTTCTGATCTAGCCCCGTGAGAATCCCAAATGTTGTGAGAGGGTTTTGATCCTCCTGGAGCTCTGAAACCATTCCATGGCATAATTTTATTTAGCCTCACCTGCACACTTCTTCTGGAGATTTCTGACCTTATGAGCCTGTAATAACTAAGGGAAAATATTGCCCAATACATATACATGTACATGTATATGATCATATATTTGATACTAATGAACGTCAGACCTCTGATAACTCCTGCACTGTCCAGATAAACCAAACTGGACTTTAGGTGCCTTAATTCCTCTTACTTGCACTGAATGCTTTGTACCTTCTCTCAGTAGGGTTGCGAAGTTTGTATAAAATGTTTTCTGACTCACCATCAGATGTGTTTCCATTCTCAGTTTCCTGTAGGCGCTCACTTACAGGCTAGACAGATTAAAGCATCAAAATTGGTGGAGAGGATTTCTGCCTTCTTGAGAGTTGGTAGAATGGTAAGCAGCATCAAATCAGTCTCTCCAACTCTGGAGTAAAGACACTGGAAAATACCAGTTTCAGGAGTGTTACAAGCTAAATGACACTGGCCCCAAATTCCTGTGCAAAAAGCTGGCTTATCATTACTTTCTCTGGAATTGCAAATCCCAAATGAGCACCCAACTCGGATCATACTGTCAGATTATGGGTGATTACCTGGCAAGACTCTGGGCTCTGACCTCCTTTGTTTAAGTGTGACACCACAGTCGTGCTTGAATTAGACATTGGCCCAAACTGTAGACCCCAACACAGAACCACAATGCTTGAAATCACACAGAAATTTCCTTTTCCTTCTCTGCTTTGGGTTCTTTCAAATTTGTTGGTTATTTTTAATTTATTTCATTTTTGTGAGTGTGAACATTGTTTTTAGGGACTTTTTCAAGTTCATGTATTTGTTATTTCTTCTTTCGTTCTCTCCTGGCTTCTGCACAAGTCTACTGAGGATTGGATTATCTTTGCTTCACCTCAAGACATGCTTCTATACTTTTTTCTTATTTATTTGTTTATTATTTCCTCTTGTCAATTTAAAATTTTCTCCCTGTATTTACTTTTCTTTT
>NW_004955746.1:3018-8914 GCF_000276665.1 Chinchilla lanigera
TTCATAAAACTCCAAATTATTCTTCAGCTACTCCAATGGGCTCCACCATGCAGAACTGTACATTAGTACATAAGATTAAGTATTTAAATTATTTAACCATTTTGGGGACAGAGACTAAGCTTGTATTTGTGTGAGGGGATGGTTTGATGTGGAGTTTGCAAACAGTAGCACAATTTTGGCAAATGATTTTTTTGTGAAACCTACAGTGTGTAAACAGAAGAGGTTAACAATGAAGGTATTGCTCTATCAGCCATTCACATGAATTACTGCAATGCATGCGAGGTGATTAGAAAAATCTCAAGGAGCTACTCAGCAACATTTGAGAAGACCTAACTAAACATATAATGGGAGAAATCAGAAAACAACGTGTGACAGCTCTCAGAAGACATTAATAGCGGCTGGATGAAATGAGTAAATGATAGAAAGCATGAGTGACAAGTACACCATCAAACTGAAGTGCATTTTAAAATTGGGAGTCTAGGAGAATTGCCTGAGAGGAAAGCACAGGGCACTGAGTTCCATTCCCAGAACAAAGAAAGAAAGAGAGAGCAACAGAGAGAAATCCAGGAGATTAAACACATAATGCGAGTAAAGGAGGCAGCAGAGGTGAATGTGAGGACGCACACTCAGAACTGGAGTACGGTGATGCTTTGGACAACCAAGGACTTAAAGACACCTCACAAACAGCATGATGATATGAAAAATTGATCCAAAACCTATACAAGGAAGACTAATTGAATAATAAATAAAATATGTGAACAAAGAGAAGTCAATCTAAGTGGCATAAAAAAGCCGGTTCACAGAAATAATGGCAGAAAACTCCCCAAATATTGAGATAGAAATAAACATACACAAAATTGAGGTGCGTAGGTCACCAAACTGAGCAAAAGAGAAGCACCACTTGCAACTTCATACTTCATATTTAGAAATCCATCACAGGGTCAAAATCTTCATAGCTTCTTGTGAAATCAACAAGTCACATACACAGCTTAGCCTATTGGAAACCCAGCGACTTCTCTACAGAATCTTGAAAAGCCAAGAAGTTTTGAAGTGAAATTCTTCAAGCCTTAAAAGATATCAACTTGCAATCACGACTTATCTATCCTTCCGAAATGTCCCTTAAAACTTGATGGAGAACTAAGATATTTTCATGGCAAGGAACAATTCCATGAATGCACGAACTCCAAATGAACATTGCAGACATTTTCGAAGGATATCAGAGAAAGAGACAATGAAGCCAAAATGTGAACAAGTAAAAAGAGAATATACATGCACCTCATGGGGTGAGCAGCTAAGCAAATGAGGACAAATGAAGAAGTCAGCAATAGGAAAGGAACGCACTGAGAGGAGTAAGTAAGGAGCTCAGTAATAACACTCAGTGTATTTGCTATCAATTCCCCAGTCAGTACGCACATCGATAGCTTGGATACTGACACATACCAATGTGCAGCACATAAGAAGCACATGTAAGGAAAAGTGATACATATTAATACTCAAACAATATAAACAACATTCCATAGAATGTGAACCTACAATAAAGCAAGAGTTGCTATTCTCATTTCAGACAAAATGATTTCAAAGAAATTGATCAGCAAGGACAAAAAAGTTAATACATATCAGTTAAGATAACAACTCAAGAAGAAGAGGTAACAATTACAAACATATATGGACCAGATACCACTGGACCCAACTCATAAAACAAAAAATAATTGACAAGAAAACTGACCTAAATACCAATATGATACTAAAGGGGAACTCAATACTCCAGGGTCACAAATCGACAGATGAACTAGAAAATATTGTCACTAAGAAATGTTAGAGTTGAAATAAACCTTTGAAAAAGTGGGTTTAAGATACATGTGCAGAGTGTTGTGTGTTGTAACGAAGCAATACATCAACTTCTCAGCAGCAGAAGACTTTCTCCAGTGTGGGTCTTCCATGTTTTATATTTTCTTGTGCTACTAATGTAATTTTCAATCTGTGCATACAATCATTAACTTTATAAGATCTTGTGTGACAAATAAATGAATCTAATGTTAGATCAATGGGGGTAAAACAAAGGAGAAAGGGAACTTCAAAAGTGTTATGCAGATATAACAATCCCCTACAGTAAATGTAACATCATGTATTGAAACAGGTACTAATAAAATTGCAAGTAGATCTGTGAAGAGAACAAAACTCGTAACAAACTAGTCTGAGACCAGTTTCTGAATTTACTTGTGAGGGAGTCCAATCCATTCACATTGTGTGATCCACCTACATGTGAAAGAGAAAAGTAGTCCAAATGAGATGAAAAGTTACTGTGTTCCCACTTATCAGATGTAATACTCCTAAGAGTATGGGGTTTTGCTGTAACTAAATACTTTACAAATTCAGCTCTTTTGTAGATAAAAACATAAAAGGCAGAACTGAAGTATTCATTAGCCCCTGTTGTTCAGTGCTGCTCAAGTCCCTCTTTCATTAGGAGTGATCTTTCAGGAATCACACACGAGGGCTTTGATTTCCATCTGTAGATAAATGTGACAGAATTTCTCAGCTGTGTGGTTTTATCCCAGTCTCTAGCACTTGTTCTCAAGTCTACATCCTGTCCTCACTTTGCCTGATTGGCTTCCTTCAAACAAGTAGAACTAGTTCTCACGCACTTGGAAGACTTCAGGTTCAGGTACTTTATCAATGCTCACATCAACACAAGGTGCTATCTCTCCTGGAGGGCTGGGCCACTAACATCAATGCTGTCCATCTAGTCTTTGGAATGTCTTCCTTCAGATAGGAACAGAAGCCCAAGTGCTGTCATTTTGATGTCATGTATTGTCACACAGAATTAGAACAAATTTGTTTGGAAACTATGCTCATGAAACTTACTGTAGATGGGGCATAAGTATATTGATTCCACTGAATAATTTACATGAGTGGTACATAAAATTCTTACACTTGGATTTATAACAATTGTCTCTTCCTAAATTTACAGTAATAACTTATTTTACATTTCAATGCACGCTTTGCATGGATGTGAGAACAACTGAATGAATTGTAATATCTGTCCTGAATATTTGTAATAATCACAAGCATTTCACCTCTTGGTAATCCTGTATCATGATGAAAAGGAGGATTAATTTCTTGATTTGCATGTGTGTCCCAACAAAGGATGTACTCATGAAATGGGACTCATTTCATGTTTTAATCGTGAAAATGATTTCCTCATTTTCTTTTAATCCTCACAATATATGATGTCCTCATTTCCGTTTAATCACAATAAATTTGGTAGTATTGAAGTATTAACAAATAACAAAAGATGGTAGAGAAAATTTTAACATGATAAATTACCCAGCTAACAAATGCATATGAAGTCAATTTCATTTATATTCTGCTTGAGTATTGTCCAATTTTGTAAAAATTATAGAAGATCTCCCTGTAAAACATAGGGATAATTCTAATTTAATAATTAACCCCAACAATGTAACAAGCAGGTTCTGGTGTTTGCTCTGGCAGGAAATCACCAAGCACATGAAGGTCTCTAGTTTATGGTAAACTCCAATATTTTGACACCACTTCCTATATGACCCTGTCCCCTTGAGATTACCCATTTCAATGCACAGTGACTTATTTAAAGAAACACCACAATCAACGTTTTTCTTTTACCTCAGATATATCTGTTGCTAGTCACCCAAAGCAGGATCCTCTGTATCTTCACCTCTGCCAGAGCTGCACTGGGACCAGAAGACTAAATACATGACCACTACATGCAATCACTGTCAATGTATTCCACAATTCAATTATGATCTTCTGAAAAAGTTTGCCTCATTGAAGTTTATATATTACTCATCTTTGGGCAGTCTGATAAATCTCATACATTTTCATTGTCTTTATCTAAATGTAACCTTCTCTAAGGCTAAAGAAATTGCATTAGCTTCCACCTCTTGAATTGTCAGGAGGGCTCCCAATAAAAGTGCTACAAATTAGTGGACTTCATTTAAGGTTCTAATCTTGAGAGGTAGATTGGTGAGATCAACAGGTCTCCAGATTTTTCTTCCCAACTTGACTGTGCCTGGTACATGTTCCTCTTTCGCTTGTGTTTTCTTCTGCCCTTCCCTGAGCACAGACAGTGCTGTAATCTTCTCAAACTGGCACCAATCATTAGATCAAGGACCACACAGCTGATTCCATTTTACTCTACCTCCTTATGCTCTATAACTTCAAATGCAATCATATGTGGATAGAGTACGGAAGATATTGGTTTCATTTCAAATAACACTGTGTAGAGAACCACCTGGGTAACTCCTCTTAAAGGAGTAGCAAATTCTCCACTTTGGCTGAATGGGATCTATTTCCATGTACTGATGTGTGAGACCTGGGCTGGGGCTTTTACTTATCCCCTCAATCAGCTTTAAACAATGCAAATCAGCCCAGCTGAGATGCAGATGTGTAGTCCTTGAAGCATGGTCACAAGGCAGGATTCCCCCATACTCCTCCTGCAAAATAAACATGTGTGAGCTGGGGAAGGGGAGAGAGCTGTGCTCCATGCTGTTGGCTTGGATGGAACCTCCAGATAACAGGGAATAAAATATTACACATCAGAGCTGAGGCACTGACCCTAAACATTAGATCCTACCTCACTCATGTCATGCAGAGTAATGCTTCTGCATATCCTTCTCTCTGCATATTGCAGAGTGGATTTCAGGGCTCCTACCTTGTCCAGCTCACAGCACCCACACACTTCCTGTGTTTCTCACAGTGGCTCATCCTCAAGCCACTCCCTTCGTCACAAATTATAAAAAGCCCTGTTTCACCCTTGGTGGGGGCTTTGTTCTATTCAGGCAAAAACTTAGCCCCAGTCCAGACCCCCTTGCCTCCCTACAATTTATGATATATTATTATGTCTGTCTTTGCACTGAGATGGATAGACTGGAATTAACTCGATAGAATTCCAATAACTTTTCCATGGGATTACAAATGTAAACTTCGTGGATCACAAGGAGGACCAGAAAGTGCTCTCTGTATTTGGCACTCAATGTGCCTAGAATAGAAGAACTTCTGCACAGAGCCCATCCCTGGGCAGGGAAACACTGCCCTGCCACCTTGCTTCTAACACTGCACATCAGCAACTCTGCTGGACGATTTGCTTTGCTTAAATCCAATTGAAGGCCTAAGGAAAATCCTAGCCAGCTCTGCACGCATCAGTATATGAAAATATGGCCAGGAGCGGCCAACATGGAGATGACTGCTCCTCCTTCAAGCAGAGTCACCAAGTCGTCCTCCACAAAACTGCAAGCACAATTATGCTTCATTGGTAATTCATGCCAAATAATTGCAGAGAATACAATCAATATGATTTAGTAAGCCATTTTAATACCTTACCTAACAACATTCTTGAATCCATTCCCATACATTACTTTTCTCCTATTGGACAAAAGTTATACTATATTTTTGGAAGTTCATTGATTCTCGTTTAATCATTGTATGTAACTTTCAGTAGAGAACTGATATCAGGTATGGAATAAATCTCTATAGAACACTCTCTTAATATTCGCAGCAGAGTCACTTATGCTCAAATACAACAAGAATGGTTAATTTCCTGTACTGTTCCTTTGCTATTAAGTAAAAGTTGTCTGTCTATTAATGTTTTCCTCCTTTTATTTTTAAAATTAAAAAAAACCTCTGTAAAATTAGAAGTTCCTTTGAACATATCACGTTGATCAATGTGACCTTCCTGATAGAATAAAATGTTCTCATTAATACTTTCTGTCATATATAATAGTGAAGATGCAGATAAATGCAAGAAACTAGGAACTCAGAGCATGCACATGTATCTCAATAATGCAAGGGAACCATTCATAGGTGTGATATGGAAACTGTTCCTTCCAAAGGAAGGAGAGGCCGGGCATGTAGCTCAGCGGCA
>NW_004955746.1:9678-10870 GCF_000276665.1 Chinchilla lanigera
AAAATATTTGTCATATTCAAAATTATTTCATTAGAATTTTCACTATTTTACTGGTAAAATAACATAAAGACATGCCCATAAAATGAAAACAAGATAAAACAGCAAAACTATGCAGAAGGCATGGGTGGTTGTGTGAATAGAAAATAAGGAATGATTACATAAAAACATTTCACAGAATTGCAGCTATATTGAAACACAGTGTACCACTAATCTGCAATATGGAAAAACATATTTGACTCATTTGTTTAAAAATGAATGTGCTTTAAGGCTGTAATATTACATAAAGTAAATTAGACACATTAGTATGATATCCCCAAATTTGTGTTACATGAGCCGCACACAATAATGTATGATTAGATGCTAAGGTGCCCTGTGCACTATTGGTACGTGTGAAACAATGGAGGAAAACCTTGTAGTTTTATGAAAGGTATAATCAAAATTCATAAACCCAATAAAGGAAAAGTCTAAATAAATTCTATTACACAATACACAAACAGTAATTTCTTTCAAAAAAAAGTGTTTGACTTTACCCATTAAATACATAGGGCAGGGCCCCCAGCACACGGGGAGCCTCGGGTGGGGAGCGCCGGTCTTTTGGGGTCTTCAGACCGGTGACTCACTCCTGACCTCGTTGTTCCCCATAAGAAGGGCTTCCGGCGCACAGGGAGCCACAGGTGGGGAGCACCAGTCTTCCGGCTGGCTAGCTTCCTGCCTGGTGGCTCCCAAAGGGTGGGCCCCCAGTGCACGGGGAGCCTCAGGTGGGGAGCGCCGGTTTTTTGGGTGTTTGGACCAGCGACTCCCTCCCGGCCTTGTGGTTCCCCGGAAGGAGGGCTTCCGGCACACAGGGAGCTGCAGGTGGGGAGCGCCAGTCTTCCGGCTGGCTAGCTTCATGTCTGGTGGCTCCCAGAGGGTGGGCCCCCAGTGCACGGGGAGCCTCGGGTGGGGAGCGCCGGTCTTCCGACCGCCGACTCACTCCTGGCCTCGTCATTCCCCAGAAGGAGGGCATCCGGCGCACAGGGAGCTGAGGGTGGGGAGCGCCAGCCTTCTGGCTAGCTAACTTCCTGCCTGCTGGCTCCCGGAGGGTGGGCCCCCAGCACATGGGGAGCCATGCGGCAGCGAGCGCTGTTGCACGCTGGCCGTTAGGCCGGCCGCCACCGCTCAATTGGGATCTATCATGACACAGAGAAACAGT
>NW_004955746.1:14561-15875 GCF_000276665.1 Chinchilla lanigera
CCAAAAAAAAAAAAAAAAAAAAAAAAAAAAAAAATAAGGAAGTTAAGGTTTATTTAGCCTACAGTTTGTGGAGATTTGAGTCCATACTCAGCTGGCTTCAAAGCAGAGTGGCACATAGTAGAGGGCAATAGTCCACGGCAGCAGAAAACAGAAAATCAACAAGACCAAAATGGAGCAGCAGAGGCAAGCAGCCTCTTTCCCTCCCTTACATTGCATGCAAACTAACCCCAGGGGCAGGTAGCACTCACATCCATAATTCCAACATTGGACCATGAATCAGTCATACACTCTAGAAGCCTACTCCATGATTGCATGAAGCTTTGGGGGGACACTCAGACACAAAACATAACACTCCACCCTCAGGCACCCAAAGACTCATGTGCATCCCTTTATGCAAAAGGCATTTTAGTCCATCTCTAAGCATTGCCAAAATCTTACAACTTTCACCACTGCTGAAGACTCCAAGTCCCAAGTCTCCAAGATGTAAGGTAAACTCTTTGCTATGAAAAGTTAAACACTTTCAATTTTCAGCAATACAAAGCATTGACACCAAAGCAAGTCCAAAATCCAGCAGGGCAAACATCAAGTCCTAAGTTCCATAGCCAGGATGAGAAGCTATTTGTGGCATATTGTGAGCTCTGAAGGCCTTTTGTGAATCCACCCCTATGGCACTTCTAGTGGTTACAGCTCCCATGGCTTCTCTCTTAGGCCCACATTTCTCCCTCCTTGCAGTTTTCCTCAGACAATCCACATTCCTGGCTTTTCCAAACTTCTGAGGTCTCCACTGAACCTCTGGCTTCTCACTCAGAGCTTTACACGCTACCCTCTCAGGGGCACACTGCCTGGCCACCCAGGCCTTCTGAAATCTAGGTAGAAGGCTCTTTAACGTCAGACCTCTTGTAATCTGTATGTGCCTAAAACCAGTGCCACGTGCACAATGCCAAGATCTGCTGCCACCTGGAGCAGTAGTCAGCTTTTCTTGTCTCTTGGCCACAGGGGTCGAATGCCTGGATTGCTGAACACTCTGAACCTGATTCTGAGGAACAAATTCTCTATTACTCGGCGATTCTGGTACAAGGCGGGTGGCCCACATTCTGCAATATGGTGCTCTGCGGCTTTCTCCTCAAAGCAAAGCCTTTCAACTTTGCAGTTTTGAGGCTGCAAAGTGTGGAGACTTGCTGCTTCTTGTGATACCCTCAGGCCGTCTTCTATGTTCTCCTGTTCCTTCTCAGCAATGGATATCTCTTCAGCTCTGTCTAGGCAGTCCATACTTTTACTGCAGCTTTTTCCCTGTCCCAAGTCACAAGGATATAA
>NW_004955746.1:16898-21292 GCF_000276665.1 Chinchilla lanigera
CTACAAGGAAAATGATAAATAATTGAAAATTCTAAGTTCAATTAAAACCAGATGTAGATCATTAGGTCCAGTAGAACTCTCTATGATGAAGTACATGTGATATGTCCTGTTGATTCTACCCTATCAAGTGTAAGTAGGTAAGACCATATATAAAACATTAGTATAGACAATTTAGCAGAGAAAAATTTATTGGAAAAATATAACTGCATAATAAAGTATAACAGAAATTATTATGTAATTGCCAAAATATATTTTAAACTTGAAGGAAGAAACTGCATGGTATAGATTCAAAACATAAATGAAAACAGTTCAAAATAAGGAATTGGAAATGGAGAGGAGACTGCTGATGAAATAAATTTTAAAGAACAGGAGACAACACTCTCACAGGACAGTGTCTAAAAAGTGACAGGACTCACTTTTAAAAGAGGAAGACTCACATTTAATATTCGGGGACAATTTCCCCAAAATCAACTCTGCAAAAAGTAGAGATTTCTAGATTCTGTGGCAGCTTCCCCAGGGAAGAACTCACTTATTCTTCTTGCAAATTCATGAGCACTTCAGTTCCTGATTCACTGGGAAAATGCACGCTCTCCTTCCCTTCCCTTTATGTAAAGGAAACCACTAAATACACCTCATCAGGGGCACATGGCAGATGCTGCACTCTGATTGTACACACCTGATTCCAGTCGTGGCCGGCTGTTTTGAGTACACACTTTTCCCTCTGATTTTATTCTCCAAACATTAATAAAGATACACACATCACACAAAATGGAGAGCAAAGAGCAAAGACCATGATGAGTTCAAAACCCAAGATTTTTTCAGCCCCACAATGTATGTACAAAAATTCTTAAGTGCTTTCTACATTTCAGAAAATGTTTAAAGATTTCAACATATAGTCAGAAAGAACACACCTTCTGTACAAGCGCACAGTTAAATGCAATTTGAAGAGGACAGAGATTCAGAGCACTTGACCTCTATCTCACAGAACACACTGATATGGCGCCTGTCAGAGTAACTGAACTGAGATTAGATGCAGGAGGTCCTCCTCATAAGGGGCTAGCGAAGGTGCAGATTATCAGCTATTTCAGCTGTATCTAACTGATGTTTGAAGTTTTGATCTCCTTGTTTTCTATGCCCCTATTCTACAATGCTGAAGTACACTTTTTAAAAGTTTAATTGTGTATTATGGTAAAGTTCAGATATACTAATGACTACATTCTGAAAGGGGAACTTGTACCTGTGCGTGACACATCTTGATTCCTCTTCTATGTCATTCCCCTCCCTCCCTTCAACCATTCTTCCCCTACTTTTTACAAAGGTTCATTTCCATGTTGTCATTTTCTCATTTTGCTTTTCCTTTCTGCCTCCCTACAGTTCCTTTCTGTTTTTCAAAATAAAGAGATAATATCTGGAACATACAGACAAGTGAACACAATGATTCTTTGTTGCTGTTGTAGCGGGACCTCTCGGGACCTGGTTGTGTTATGGGAGATCTCAGATTCTGAATTCAGGTTCATTGGTAGTGCCCCAGCAGCATACTATTTTTGTGAACATTTTTAAAGGTTTTGAATGGAAAGACAGTTTCTCTCAAATTTTAAGAGATAAGGTAGATTATAAATAACTTCTCCTTCCACGTCTTCCTAATGTCTTTTCATTTCCCTCTTTAAAAATCGTTGCCAGCACGTAACTTTAACAAGATCATGAATTACGTTGCAATGTTTTGCTAATGCTTTATTCTTTGGTGCCCTGCCCTCACCACAGTGCTAACACCATTACAGGGAACAGCATGATGAGTGAGACAATTATTTCCAAACTACTCTAGGAGCTGAAAGTGACAGAAAAATACTTTACATGCTTTTCGTGTGCATAAATATATAAAAAAACACATGCAAAGCACATCGATGCAAACACATCGCACAGTCATATATATAGATGTTATCTGTACTCTCTCCTGGTTCCTGGGTCCTGGCTCCAAGCTAATGAGAAATGAAGATGAAATCTACAGAGACCCAGTGAAAGCAGGTGAGGTCAGGGAGCTATGCACCAGTGAAATGGAGCAATGAATCATGTGTCGTACAACACCTGGTGAATACCTCCAGGCCTAGTATCCTGCAAATTCGATAGAGATAGTGCAACATCGGAGGCCATTCTATGGAGGGGCAGACTGAACCTGGCACTCAGAAGACCTCCAGGTGGGCTTCATTTCTGGGTTTCCCGTGTTCAGATCCCACAGAGGCTAGGTGAATGACAAGCTATGGATACAACCATGGGCCAGGAGAGATGCTTGAACCAGCAAGAGACACTAAGCGTGATAAGCTAAATGTTTCAGGCCCTAACCTCATGTGCTAAGGCCTGCTTCAGCCTCAATTTCTGTGGATTTGAAAATCTCAGAACCAGCATCCCACTGGAATCCTCCTTCTTGCCAGCTGATGATTATGTGGCACAGATTTGGCCTCTGAATGGCTGCTTTGTCTCACAGTGGTAATAGAGGCACGGTTGGATTGGACACTGCCACAGAAATAGAGAACCCAGAGCAGCACAGCAGACTTGAAGTCACAGAGAAAGTTCATTTTTCCCTTTTCTTCATAGGTTCTTTATCTTTATGTTGGTTGTTTCTTAATTCTTTTCCCTTTTGTGCGCATGAACACGGTATTAAAAGATTTTTTAAGTTCTTATGTCTGTTTTTTTCTCTTTTCCTCTCTCTTGAATTCTTCACCAGTCTTCTGAGGGTTGGTTAATCATTGTTTGACCTCCTGCCATGCTCCTAGTTCATTTTTCTTTCTTTCTCCATTTTTTCTCTTCTCCCTTGTAAATTTTCTCCCCTTATTCAGTTTTTTTCTAATTTTCTTTCAGTATTAATTGCATCCTTTCTTCTTTTTTTCTGAACTCTCTGTTTCCAGAGTTTTGTCATAACTCTGTCCAATTCTATGGACATCCTTCTATCCTTCAATAATTTCCTTTACACCACACCTTCTCCTGCTTCTCATCATAGAGTTTAAGTGCTCAGAATTCTCCTTTTCCATCCATAATTTCCAAACACTAAATTTTAAGAGTATCCTGAAAAAGCTTTAACTTTTCATACTGACTGTAAATTTTGTGATGTATTATTTTATAACTTTAGCAGAGACACAGTTGTTACATACAGTTTTTATTACCTGTAACTTTTTATACTAACTGTAAATTTTCTGATCAATTATTTTATGACTTTAGCAGAGATATAATTGTTGCATGTGGTTTTTATTATCTGTAAATCAATGATTTGACTAATATTTCACCATACTTTTCATTTTCCCGTCCAGGACTTAAAGTGCTGTAAAACTACACTTTGTGTGGTTTCTGGGCTCATTCTCTGTTCTAAGGCCTGATGTTTCACTGAAGACTTCTCCATACAGGTCATTCCTATAGTTTCTGTCACATATGTGTTCTCTCACGGACACGAACATCAGATGATTGAGTTAAGGCTTATCCACATAGATGACTTCCATATGGTGTTTCTGATGTGTGTCTCATGCTTATTAAGGTTTGATGAGTGAATGAAGGCTTTCCCACACAGGTGCCATCCATATGGCTTTTTGTTTGTGTGTATTCTTTCATGGACCCTAAGGTTGGATGATTGAATAAAGCCTTTTGAACACAGGTGATATTCATGTGGTTTATCTCCTGTGTTTTCTCTCATTCTTATGAGGGTTTCATGAATGAGTGAAGGTTTTCCCACACAGAAGAAATTCATATGGTCTCTCTCCTGTGTGCATTCTCTTAGAATTTTTAAGGGTAGATGATTGAGCAAAGGTTTTGCCACACAGATGACATCTATATGTTTTATTTTGGTTTTTTATTCTGGTTTTTTTTTTCTTTCTTTCTGGGTTATTTCATGGATACTAATGTAATATGACTGAGTGAAGGTTTTCCCACACAGGTGGCATCTATGGTTTCTCTCTTGTTTGTGTTCTGTTATGATTTTTAAGTCTGGGTGGTTTAGTGAAGTTTTTCCCACACAAATTGAATTCATATGGGTTTTCTCCTGTGATCTTTTATGGTCTTCTAGGCTTGATGAATGAACACTTGCTTTCCCACACAGTTGGCATCCATAGGTTTTCTCTCCTGTATATATGTTCACTTACGATTTCTGAGACTAGTTGATTTGGTGAACATTTTCCCACAGAGATGACATTTACATTTTTTCTCACCAGTATGTGTGCTCTGATCCTGATGAGGTTTGAAGTTTGATTGAAGCATTTTCACACACACAACAGACATTTGGCTTCCCCTGTTTGAAGTTGTTTACATTCTCTAAGCTTACAAGCTATAGTACAGAGTTTCCCACAGAACTGACTTTTGTATGGAGTCATCTTGGGTCTTCTGACTGTAGACTGAAACTGGGAAGGTTTTCCCAC
>NW_004955746.1:27637-28524 GCF_000276665.1 Chinchilla lanigera
CCCGGGTCACCTTCGCGCTAGCCGTGCGCCCTCTAAGCGTTCGTTCTGGATACTCGCTCATCGCAAGTTCCAAGGCCGCTGATGTTCTTCCGGGGAGATGCACAGTGCTTGTTTTCTTGCTGCAATTCTGATTCATGTTTTCTTGCCGGATTCCCATCACTAACACTGACGGTGCTCCAAGTCTTGCAATTTCCCTAAGTTCGTGAACTGCTTCTCGGTACCGCTGCATCGCGTCTACTTGCTCGCTGAGAGCTGTGGTTCGCTCCGTGAGAGACTGCCGCGCCAGCGTGATCTCGCAGTCTCTCAACAAGGGCTTCGGCCTCAGCGAGCGCCTCCTCTAAGGCGCAGCTCACTCCTAAAGGAAAACCTTGGGAGGGCGGCGTGGGGAAAGGGAGCGGCTCTGTGTCAAACGCTGCAGAGGGTGACGTGCAGACCGAAGAGGGTCTCTCCTCGCCCTCCCTTCGCGGTGAGGTAGCGGGTGGGGAAGGCAGGCAGAACACACACACGGGAGGTGTGTCTACAGGGTCAGGGTGTGGAGACTGCACCCAGAGTGCGGAGAGGGGAGCTCGCGCCTACCGCGGGAAAGAAGGTCCGGCCCTGAGCGCTGGGAACCCAGGCTGTGCTGTCAAAGGAGGCCGCCCACCCGCTCCCGGCTGCTCCAGGCGGGATTCTCCCACTCACTCCGCTCCAGTTAGGGCCTCGCAGCACTGAGCGGCCTCCGCCAACCCGAACCTGTGCGACCAAAACAGACTCCGCGTCCTCCTTCCCCCTGCTGGAGGGGCAGCCTGGGAGCGTCGGGCTCTGCCCCAGGCCCAGCCCAGGCCATAAATTCTTAAAAAAAAATGACAGCCAATTAAAGTCCTCAACTCATTTCATTTACATTCTCC
>NW_004955747.1:0-27463 GCF_000276665.1 Chinchilla lanigera
CAACCAAAACCAAAAAAAAAAAAAAAAAAAAAAACTAAAACAAAATGACATTAACTAAATGCCAGAGTAGGTAGGACAGAGTTTCAGGCTAGGTTAAGACAAATAACAGCTGGAAATGAACCCCCTTGCGGGATGGAAAACAGAAGGAAAAATGGGGCTCCCCTTTTCCCTAACCATCATTTGGGCAAGTATCTAACCTCTTCCTAGAAGTAAAATTCCTTGTCTAATCACTCTATAGAAAAGAAAAGCAAATCTTAATTTCTGCAGACACTTCTTCCATGTCTGCCTCCAAAATAATTCAAAAGCCTATTTTTAAGATTTTCAATGAGGATTTTAATCATCAGGAAAACTTACAGAAAGTTTGGCCCAGGAGATTTACAGAAAGTGAAATCCCCAAATTTTAGTTCTGAAAGTCAGAGTCTACAGGAGTTTAAATGAAGCCTGAGGCTTCCAGTTTGTTTTTCTCCAAAGAAACTATATATTGAGAGTTACTGGCTACTGAAGCACAAGAGTCAACAAAGGTAATTTTTCACCCTGTCTCTTAGTAGAATGTTAGTAGCACAATGCCCCACACAAAAATATTTGTTAAAGGGGATATAAAAAGAATTAAGATGTATCATGTACATGTACCAACTCCCCATGATGAATGTACTGCAAAAATGTACTAATAAAAAATTTTAAAACAAAACAAAAAATACTTGCTTAATGAGTACTGAAAGAATGAAGTACTATTTCCAGGGGAGGAATAACAGTGACACCCAGGTGACACTCTGCCTGAGGTGTGATATAAATATTCTTTTAAAAATAAAAATAAATAACCCATCCTATTTTTAAGATCCTGTTCCTACTAGCTTTATCTATAATAGCTATAAATGTTCTTCCACAGGTGAATGGTAAACAAACTCTGGCACATCTTGCTTATCTACACTATGGGATATTAGAAGCAATAAAAAATAATGAACTATTGATACACACAACTATGCAATAAAAAGAATGAACTATTGATGACACATTTTATTTGTGTGTGTATGTATATCACATTCAGGAAATGTCAAAATTCAGAAAGAAACAATAGATTCCTGGTTGCCAAGGGTTAGAGATGAGGGCAGGAGAGGTGGGAGAGAGGCAGGTGTGGTTATGAAAGCATGAAGGGAAAGAACCCTGTGGTGATGGTGCTTGTCAATGTCTTACCATGGAAGATACGTGTGATAAAATTGTATAGAGCTTGGGCCAGGGATATGGCTCAGTGGCACAGCATCTGCCTGTCAAGCTCAAGGTCATAAATTCAATTCCCAGTATAAAAAAAATTGTATAGCACTTAATACACATAGGCCCACGCTCACACATGCATACATGTAAAACTGGAGAAATCTGAATTGTGTCTATGTCAATATTCTGGTTTTGATATTACACTATAGTTACGTTACCACTGGGGAAAACTAGGTAAAAAGGGATGTGGATCTCTACGTTATTTCTTATAACCTCATGCAGATATATAATTATCTCAAGCATTTTTTTTTAAATCACAATGCAATCTCTCACTTGCCACCGCTAGCAGCACCAATGTGAGAGGGGGTGGATGTGAGTGTAGGGAGAATGGGGTAGGAAGGTAGTGTTAACACACAAAACCTTTCCTAAGCACTCCACAGATCTTTCCCATTTCTAAACTCCCAGTGCAACTCCTAATGGCTGTTTGACACTAAGAACAAATATTTCAGGACTCTTATCTCCTTATCTAGAATAAAGTTCCTAGCACCAAGAGTCACACTATATGACTTATATTTGCTATCCACTTGGTGCCCACACAGTGATGAACACAGAAACTGAGTAAAAGTATTTTAAATGAGTAAATGAAAGAAAAAATAAGTATAAATTTCCTGCTCATAAAACTGGACAAACTGAAGACTGACAATGCTTCTGTTCCAATTTTTTTCAACTTTGAAAGGTCAGTAATAGCTGTGCCCATCTGCCTCACAGGCCTGCAGAGAAGCTAAAGGCCCTCTCTGCCTGGCTCCACTGCAATAACAAGTACACACGCAGCTTTAGTTAGCAAGGTGCACTAACTAGTTGTGTGACCTTGTGCCAGCCAAGTTCCCTGAACCTCACATTTCCCACTTACGAAGTGGAGAACACTTACTCTTGTACGGCTGCTATTAGGAGGAGACGTGATGTTCAATAAAGGTCTTGCTTGATGCCAACCTCACTGGATGCTCAATATATGTTTTCTCCCTTCTATAACCACTTCCATGTAGTGATGTTCGCATACTAATTCAAAATGGTGTCCGATTCTTAATAAGTTTATGTCTTGTCAGTAAAGTTTCATGTAGTGAAAGTGTTTTATTCGTGTAGTGCCTTTCTCTAAAGATCAAATGTTGCTTACATTTACAATGGCAAATGTCATGTGGACAAAGTAAATGTAGATAGAAAGCAGAATAACTAAGAAGAGACAAGTTCAAGGGAAAGATAATAGCTATAGTACTGCGTACTGCAAGTCTCTCTCCCCCCAGATCACTGCACAAGAAGGCTTGTCTTGGGCTTGTTCTCCTCCTCCATGGTTTCATGAAGTGGGTCTATGAGCAGCACGGGCATTAGAGGAGGGAGGGAAAAGCCTCCTGAGCTCTAAGAATGGTGGGCTGGAGGTTGAAGCCTACTGAGCCCTAAGAACAGCAGGGTAGAGGTACCAGAAGGGAAGAGGGAGGGGCTCTGTTTACTTTCCCTGTGAGGGAAGCTATTTGTTTTCAGAAGAAGCCCATTGCTTCCTTCTCAGGACTGGGAGTGCCTTAGTCTATTCTTACCGAAGGGTGGTAACTCTTCCCCAAGTGCGCAGCTGTTTGAAAAATATATTTGCTCTTGATGTGTCACTGGTTCGTGAGGAGCTCTCTGACCAACACTTTACACATGGGTGTCTGAGCCGAGGCAGTGGAGATATTTGCTGACCCACAAGGCAAGGATAGACAAACACAGGGCACAGCCGCAGGGTCCAACTGGTCAGGCAACAACATTCTGAGCAGTAACTCTCCAGCTGGCCTCCGCTTGAAACTGAGGAAGAATCATCCATGACTGTGGTTCCCTCCGTTTATAGAGCTTGTGGTCTACTCCCAAATACTTGCATTTGTTTACTTAGGAGTCTCGCACACCACACAGACATGTAACAAAGCAAAGGTCTCAAAAGCAGCGAGTCATTTCAAGCATATTCTCTATAACTAGCAGAAGCACATGAGACATAATATAAATCTATGTCCACATTTCACAGTGAAGATGTAGTATGTCCTACAAGGCTCAGGGGGAAAAATGAATGTGCTTTTCAGAAAGATGATAAATTTTTAAGGCCTGATGAGCTTTATTCCCTTTCTTAGAAATAAAATTAATAATAGGATATACATACTCACTATGTGATATGCTAGGCACTATACTAAACCCTTCAAAGAATATTTTATTCTTTAAAACAATCTTTTAAGAATGATACACGTTATTATTCCAATTTTATAAATGAGGAAATTTTGGCTTACAAAGACCCAGGATGTAAACTCAGGGCTAACTGATTCAGAACCGGTATTCTCAGTCTTGACACTATATGCTTACTTGGTTTAGAGAAAAGGCCAATCATTGCTATTACTAAGAAGATACACAATACATACCTTTTAAAATATATGAGGTTGATATATTATAAAAATTTTCAATCTACAACTGTTCTGATTCACAGAAATGGTTCAGCCTAATACAATATCGAGACAGAACGACACAGTCTTAGCCCCAGCACAGGCCCTGACCAGCTCTGTCACTTTCAACAAGCCTTTTAATGTATCTACATGTCACTCTTTCACCCCACAAATGAAAAGGATGAGAGGAATTTATCTGTAGGTTTCCTTCCAGTTCTATAACTATGTGGAGAGGAGAACTATAGTTCATTTATTCAACAATGATTTATTAAGCACCTATTACCTGCCAAAGGCTGTGACTTCTCTTCCATTTCAGTCATTTTCATTTTAAGAATAGCTCCCACCAGCTTCCTATGCTTCCTTGGCTGCTATATTTTAGACACAGAGAACAAACTTGTGGGTTTTTGTCTGTCTATTTAGGGAAACTGAGATGTACCCTGAGATGCTGGCTGCTCTTGCCAGACCACAGATCCACAGCAGAAGAACCAAAGGACCTGGAAGTCATTTGAGAATGAAGAGATAAAGTGCAGCAGAAGAAATTTTCATGTGACATATGTGTGTCTGCCAGAAAAAAAAAGGATTCTCAATATCTATCCTTTCTCACACTAACTTCCAAGAAAATCTTGTACCTCTCCAGGAAGACAACTATCTAGACTTTTAACTGGAAAAAAAAACCAAACAGAAATTAAGAGCCCTCAGGCCTTTCCAAGTAGTACACCTGAGCGGCTAGTCACAGTCTTGAAATAAGGAAGGACTGGGAGCTCAAGGTTACAAGCAAACATTAAACTGAAAGCCCCAGGTCAACAATCCAATGCCTGGTCATGCTCGCTACTATCATTGTGAGTCCAATCTTCTCATTCAATATGCCAGGGCCTCAGTTTTCTTTTTTTTTTTTTTTTTTGGTTTCTTTTCCAGTACCAGGGATCGAACTCACGACCTTGTGCTTCCCGGGCAGGCACTGTGCCACTGAGCTAAATCCCCAGCCCCCTCAGTTTTCTTATTTACAAAATGTGAACTAGCATGGATGACCTCTAAGCATCTTTCTTGTTTTAAAGATAAACCAGTCCTTTGTCATTTGAGAGATGCAAATTAAAACAACACTGAGATTTAATCTCAACCCAGAAAGAATAGCTATCATCAAGATATCAACCAGTAACAAACGCTAGATGGGCTGTGGGGAGAAAGGAACCCTTCTCCACTGCTGGTGGGAGTGTAGATTGGTACAACCACTGTGGAAATCAGTTTGGAGAGTCCTCACAAAACTAGGATTAGAGATTCCACTTAACCTAGCTATTCCCTTTCTGGGTATTTTCCCAGAAGAATTAAAACATCATACCACAGCAATATACGTGCACCCATGTTTAGAGCAGCACAATTTGTCAGAGCTAAATCTTGGAAACAACCCAAATGCCCACCAACTGAGGAATGGATAAAATAGATGTATTTTCATACAGTAGAGTACTACTCAGCTATAAAGAAAGATAAACTCGAGGCTTTTATAGGTAAATGGATGCAACTAGAGACCATACTCATAAGTGAAATAAGCCAGACTCACATGTGTAAACATTGTATTGTCTCCCTGTGTGAGAAACTGAAAGAGGAAATAAGATCCAAAAGGTACAGTAGACATAGTGCAAGGGAAAGAAACTGCTCAAAAGGAAAGACCAACTGGGATGAGAAAGAGTAAAAAAGGAAGCAGGGGAAAAAGCAAAGATATGTATATATACACAAGATAGCTAAGATAATGATACTACTAATTTCTATTAGTTCATCGAAAGGAACATTTTATGCTTACATTGTCTGATCAATTTTGCATGCCTGTGTCTGGTAATCTGAGTAACTATTTTGAAGATAACATATGCAATGTAATAACCATTGTTAATTTCCTATCATCTTGTTTTGAAATTCTGTATCATTTTTATTGTTTTTTTCTCTCTCTTTAAAATAAAAAACCAGGATTACAGGTCCCATTTGACCTAGCTAGGTCCTTTCTGGGTATTTTCCCAGAAGAATTAAAATCTGCCATAACACAGTGATATATGTGCACCCATGTTTATCGCAGCACAATTTGTCATAGCTAAATCTTAGAAACAACCAAATTCCCATCAATCGAAGGATGGATAAAAAAGATGTCTTTTTATAAAGTGGAGTACTACTTAGCCATAAAGAAAGATAAACTGGAGACTTTTATAGGTAAATGGATGCAACATGAGACCACACACATATGTGAAATAAACCAGACTCATATGTGTAAACACTGTATTGTCTCCCTGTGTGAGAAACTGAAAGAATAAATAAGGTCTAAAATGTACAATAGATATTGTGAAATGGGAAGAAACTGTTCAAAAGGAAAAAAAAAGTAGGGTGGATGAAAGGAGAAAGAGCAGTAGGGAAAAGGGAAAAAATGCAAGTCAATTATATTATCAGTGTCTCTTAGTTCATTAAAAGGAAAGTTTGTGCTAATATCGATTAGAGAAATTTTTACGCCCATATCTTATACCCTGAGCAACTACTTTAAAGATAACAACATGTAATGCATTAACTATTGTTATTTTTCTATTATTTTGTTATGAAATTTTATTTTATCTTTTTTCCATTTTGTTTTTTTTTCTTTCTTTTTTTTTTTTTTTTTTTTTTTTTTTTTTTTTTGGTTTTTCTCCGGTACCGGGAACCGAACTCATGACCTTGCACTTGCCAGGCAGGCGCTTTTTGTTGCTGAGCTAAATCCCCAGCGCCTTTTATCCATTTTGTTTTAAAGATAAACCAGTCCTCTATCATGTAAATTTTCACTATTTAATATGCCACCTGTTGTTCTCTACATTGGCCATTGTGGACACAGCAAGCAACTTTTTTCCAACATATCAGCTATAGCTCTTCGGACACATACTTGAAGACTCTTACATGTGCCTGTCCTCTAACTTAAGTCACAAGTTCCAGAAGGAGTGGCATAGTTAGCAACATGTTGACAGTAATTCATGTGGGTCATATGTCTACACTTTGAGCTTATAAAGCAGGGAACACATCATCAAGTAGCATCAGGTAGCTATTTACATCAAGTAGCTGTTCACTTTCTCAAAAAGTTTTTCAGTGCTGGGGGTTGAACCCGTGGCCTTGCACATGCTAGGCAAGTACTTATTCCTGTAGCCACTAAACTTGTAACTGAGAAAGACTCATAAATCCCAGTCTTATTTCCTTATAATTCTACCAGCTGTTTACATGAAGACAAAGCTCCAAGAGAACGGGATTAACAGCTTTGATGTGCTGACAATGTAGCTGAGAAAATAGAACCTACTCACAGTATATAACTGCCAAATTCTTTAGGACAGGTGCTTACTGTGTGCTGAATTTGGGACTGTACCCAGTAAGAGTCACAAGAAAGCAGATGAAAAGGTTAGTTGATGCATACAGTCTGCTCCAGGGAAAGTCTGTGGCTAATAAGAAGTTAGAACATTTAAGATGATGTAACTTACCAGGGAAGCCATGACACCAACCAAGCCTCTAGTGAGGAGTGGTCTTCTAATGAGGGATGACTCTGGACTCTAACATCAGAACTCCCTCAGACCCACCTTTCTGCAGAAGTTCAGAACAGACTACTTAATAGGGTAGTGGAGGGCATGGAGAGCCAAACGGCCATCTTTGTGTGTTCTACTCATTGTCAGGGTCAATCATATCTCCATAAATTACAACTTAACTTTTTAGTCCATTTAATGCAAAACATCTCTGAATGGGACTCCTATGGAACGTGTTCCTTCAAGGGCTTGAAATCTCCAGAAATATAATTTTTTCTTCTTCAAAAAAGCACTTTTGAAAACACTCATATGTAAACATTTCACAAGAGATATCACAGAAGTAGCTTGTTTGTTAATGAACAGCAACTCCCTACACTCTGCTCCAGATTCTTAGCTTGAGCTTTTATCATGTCTCCTTCTTTCCAGCATACAAATACCTGCAAGGAAGAAAGAAACTTGAGAATTCCTACTATCGATTTCTATGTTATAAAGATGAGTGGTTTTCTTTTTCTTCTTTAGGGACTTTGAGCTATACAATTTCTCACAGAGAAAGACATGGATAAAAGCTTCAGCCACCTCCAATTTTTATAACATCTGTGAAATTTAAAATGATATATATCTCGTAACCAATGTTTTATAAGCCTGTCCTTAGAAATCAAGGGCATGGTCTCAATATTTCCTGCCATGGAAATTGTTCCAATAGGCAAAGAAATAGGCATTCCAATGATTAAGGCCTCACAGCTGCCACGTTATTTAGTTCTGCATGAATAAAAAAATGCTATTACTAAAAAAGGTTGGGGAATCTGTGATTGGAATTTGGCAAGCATGTAGTTCCATGTTGTTTTATCAGTACCCTCCATCAATGCATAGATAAACCCTGTAAAGTATTTAATTAAAAGTAAATATGTGGCCTGAAAAAAAGTCCAACACAACTGCAAAAGTGTCAAAAAGGAAGTTACTGCTTTGCCATCTTCAATTAATATGGTTATGCATTAAAGAAAAGAGCCCACAGTTCTTAAACCTCCATCTTCCATGACTCAAAGGAACAAATGTGAATGGTACAGGACAACAGAACAAGTAAGAAAACCTTCACTTCCTCAAGGTCGCAGAATAGCTTTCCGATCACTAACTGAAGTATCCAAATTCCCAAGGCAGAGTCTCTCCCGAAACTGGTTCCCCCAGGAGGGAACTTGCATTTGCAAAGTATCTTTTGCTCACTGCGCTTGATTTCTACTTTTTGTCTGGAAAGTTCATGCATATGAAACTCAAACACTAACTCTCATTTCTTTCTGAAAAAAGTATAAACAATAATTTGACGTTTATGTAGAAGTAAAAGAAATGTAGAATCTCCAGGAATTGCTCCGGGAATTCCCAGGAAGCAGACCCATTCATTTGCATCTCTCTTCTAATAATAATCATTGAAAACCCCATATAGATGGCTTTTAAAATGCCTAGGATCCCATTCCTTTATAATGTCACAAAGAGAATTTAAGTGCTGCACTGTGGCCTCAACATTTATGTCTCACAACTATTACTGTGTGACTCTGGGCAGCTACTTGAGCTTCCTTGCTAATAAAATATCAAAATTGTGGTGTGAGGATTTCGTGAGTTTGTAGGCATAAAGGACTTAGTCTAGCAGGGTCCATAATGAATACTATGTAATTGTTAGCTATTATTACTACCATCACCACTAACTATTCTCAATATCCCAAATACAGTCATACCTTACCTCCCCCAAACGCTTGTATTTCATTTTCTGAATTAATCATGGCCCAGTTCAAGCTTTACCATTTGATCTTTTAAAAAACTGAATCCTCCCATCTTCAGCCAGCACGCAGTAACGACAGCTGGGGCCTGCACTGCTTTGTTCTTTGAGCAGAAAAGAGCAGATGCTTATGTTCAGTAGTCACAGCTGTATTCATTTAACAAGTGTGCTGTCTCTTGCCTGTGCCAGGCACCGTACCAGAGCAGAATTTATTTGCTCACATTCAGTACTTTCCTCTGTGCTCTCTACAACTGAAACCTTTGTTTCCTTTGTGCAATGTGGTGATTACATTTAATAAATATTATATAAAAATCTTTCTCAAGATTGAACTAACAAGAATATAGAGAGTACCCAAACCAGCTCCTTTCTGTTTTTTGCTTACAGTTCTATAATATAAAAACTACCACCTACTTTTTAAATTTAATAAGATAGATTATTTCCAGATGATGAGTTTTTGTCAGACTTGCCAGAAAGAAGGATGTCAGGCAAGCTGCCTCCAAAATCAACAGATAGAGTGACCACCACTGCCCCTCACCTGCACCCACCTCTCTGTGGAAAGAGCTGGGGAGGCTGGTCTCTGGTGCCCATAAGAACTAGGAAAGGGACACACTCACTAGCATAGAATATACACACACCACAAAGGACATCTTTCTCTGAAACTTCCAGGTAGGCACCAGAAGCTTAAATTTCTCAGCAGAAGACCCTTAACTTCACTGAAGCCTAGGGGAGAGTTGGCCATGGGTAAAAGAGCTGATGGAGTACCTATGATTGCATGAAGTTGCATCAGTGTAGTCAGGAAGCTCAGCGAGGAAGAAGAGGAAGAAAAACCCACTGGCTTCGGTGTCAGTCTTAAGCTTGAATTCTAGGCCACTGCTTACTAGCTGTGTAACTCTGGACAAATATTTAACTTCTCTAAGTTGCATTTTACATATCTATGTTATATGGCTTAAATTCCTTACTTTTGGGATCTTTGTGAGGATTAAAGAATGCTTTGTGTTAAACACCTAGCCAATGTCTGACACAACAGAAACTCAAAACGATAGATGAACTGAGCACTTCTATTCAAGAAGGAAAGATGTCCCTAAAGAACTCATTCACTCCCCTCCCAGCCAATTTAGAGGAATGAGAGTGAATCTAAGACATATTGGCCGTAATTTTTCTAAGGACCTAGTTCTAATAACTAATATTTTTAAAACTCTAATAATAGCTGAGACGGTAAAAAAAATGCTACCCAACCTTCTCCAACAGCTCTTTCCTGCCCAGATTTTCTACCTGCAATTAAGAAGGCTTCAACTTTGTCCTACAGAGCACCATGAGCTCTGGAACTGGAGTCCACATCCTCCCAGCTGTTCTGCCCTCTTCTCTTTCTATTCAAATCCCAAATGCAGCTAGTGTTAAAGGATTATCTATTTCTCTCCCTGTAACTAATCTACCCTCAAGATGAATACAGCAAGAACAAGCAATTTCCCCTTCATATCTTTTCTTCACTCAATAATACCTGTCATTTCTGAAGCTCAACTAATACATGCTTTAAAATGAATTCAAAACCCAAGTACAGCCAGGTGTGGTGGCACATGCCTGTAATCCTAGCATTCAGAAGGCTGAAGCAGGAGGATCACTGTGAATTCAAGGCCAGCCTGGGCTACTAGTGGGTTCAAGGCCAGCCTGAACTGCATAGCAAGACTCCATCTCAAAAAACAAAAAAACAAAAAAACCCAAGTACATCAGGAAGTTAGTAGACTTCATAACTCTTAGAAGTTAGAAGAGTTGAATTTAAGCTATAGTTCTATCTCACACTGACCATAGCACATTGGGCAAGCTATTCAATTCTTTCAGAGTCATAGTTTCCTCATTTGTCAACTGATAACATCAGCTACCTAATAGGTTTATTTTAGCATTAAATGATAGCATATGTGAAAACATTTTGAAGACTGTAAAGTTACACAAAAATTTTACATTAGAAAATGCTAGTCTCAGGGGGCTGGGGATTTAGCTCAGCGGCACAGTGCCTACCTGGCAAGCACAAGGTCATGAGTTCAATTCCCTGTACCAGAAAAAAAAGAAAATGCTAGTCTCTATGTCCTTTTTGTTGGCTATAACTTACCTGATCAGTAGAATCTTAAGAAGTCTATTTTATGCTTAGGTCTTCCAGCTGGCTACACCCTACATGAGACCTCCTCTACTTCATCCTGCACCATAATCTACATGCACTGATCCCAAGTCCAGTTTTTATGTGAATCCCCACCCCAGTTCAATAGAAGGATCATTACAGATTATAACAGTCTCCACAATTGAAATTTCAAAGCTGGATATTTATTTCCAGAAGGTGAAGTCTTATTTGGCTCATGGAACGACAAAACACCTTGAAGTTTCATTAAAACAAAACAAAACAAATATAAACAGGCTCCTCTGTCATGAAAGGACCAGTAACCTCTCTGAGTCTTTCATAGCTACAAATTAAAAAAAAAAGTTTGGCTGCACATTTGTGGCATTTTGTGGTGTGGTAAACAGATTCCCAAGCCTATTCTTAGATCTGAAGATGGCATGTCATCATATTTACAGCTATGACTTTTTACAGTAAAAGGATACAAAGAAAAGTCAACAAAGGAAACAGTATATGGGCAAAGACAGAGGAAAGCCAGGCACAAGCTTCCAAGGTGTCTTAGTCACTTCTTCCTCACTGACACACAATACCTGATACCAACAACTTAGAAGAGGAAAGGTTTATTTTGGTTCATAGTTTGTAGAAATTTCAGTCGATATTCAGCTGGTTCCTAGCAGAGTGGCAGGCATCAAGCAGAGAAAGAAATCAAGAGAGGAGAGAGGGAGATAGACTCTTCTAGGCCACACCCTCAAGTGATCCACCTCCTCTGACTAGGCTTCACCTCCCAACATCCTATTTAGCTCTAAATTCATCATTGGACTAATCTCCTGATGAGTATCACACCTCCATGATCCAATCACCTCACAAATGACCCGCCTATGAGGGCATGAGGTTTGAGGGGACATCTGGATACAAACCACGACATTTCACCCCTGGCCCAGAAAAGACTCATAAACATCCCCTTATTCAAAATGCATTTAGTCCATCTCTAAGAGTTTCCAAAGTCTTAACATTTTCAGCACTTCTGAAAAGTCCAAGTACAAAGTCTCCTCTGACCTTAAGGAAACTCTGTGAGCCCCTACAAAAATCAAAAGAAAGTTAAACACCTCCAACATACAAAGGCATATAGTAAACATTCTCATTACAAAAGGGAAAAATAGAGGGTTAAAAAGGAAGGAGACCAAAGAAATAATGAAACACAGGAGGGCAAACATTAAGTCCTATAGCTCTATGTCCAGCATTTGGGACAAAATGTGGTGAGAAGTAAACTCCAAAGGATATGGCCAGCTCTGCTCCTATGGCACTGCCAGTGATTATATCCCTTGTGGCTTCTCTCTTGGGCAGGCTTTGTTCACTACTTGCAGTTTTCCTCAGATGATCCACATTCTAGGGTCTCCATTGCACTTTCAGCTTCACACACTGCCTTCTCAGAAGCACAATGCCTGCCCCCCGCCCCAAGGCCTTCTTCTGAACTCTGGATGGAAGACTTTCTAACCCCACAACTCTTGCATTTTGTACGCCCATAAAACCAGCACCATGTGGATGACACCAAGGTTTGCCATAGCTTGAGCAGTAGCTGAGCCCTTTTGCATCTTGCTGGTAGTTGCAGAGACCTCTGACTGCTTGGATAGCTGAAGATAGTGAATCAATTCACTAGGCTGCCCTTCTCCAATAGAGAGCCCTGGTACTCTCTTCTCAAAGCAAAGTCTTTTACTTTTGCAATGTTAAGCCTTAAAAAGGAAGGGCTTTGGTCATACCTCACATGTCCTTAAGCCATTTTTTCTTTTTTATTCTTTTTTTTTTTTTTTTTAGCCTGGCTTTCCTTTTTATTTAATCAAAGACTGGTAGATAAACATAAATACAGCACAATTACTTCAGACCATTCTTCATATTGTACACAGACCAGTGAACAGGATCTGAAAGAAACCTGCAGTCAGCAGTGAAATGCACACAGCACTTTCTTCCCTTGCTCAAGAAAAGAAAAGAAAACAACAACAAAAAAAACAAAAACAAAAACTTAGAATCTGATCAACACATACTCTCCTGTGACAGATGATTCAGACATAAATAGTGGGTGCAAAGAAACTATATGCTAACTTATGTATAACCTTTGTTAATGAAAAAACAGAAGCAGCCATAATGATTAGGATACATTCAGTTACTGGTAACTAGTCGTGCCTGAAAGGGCATCATCAGAAGAGAAATCGTGCTGCAGAGAAAAGCTATATATACATACACAATGAGAAAATAAACTGCAAGATTAACGCATGCATGTTTAATACTGGAAAAATCACAGCCCTCCAAAATTTCTCCACGTTATAAAAGCCCTCTGCACTCAACTAAAATTAAAATGATCTTAAAAGGATAATACTTGTAAAGTTTAAGTCTTTTAGCCACAAAACTGCAATGGAAATAAATGTTCAGAGTCATTTTCAAAACAAAACAAAAAATCTATTCTTCTGATGACATGCATGATTAAAAGGTCTATGCAAGATACATTGCTCTACATTCCCAGTGACTAGGAAAAAAACCTCAAGTCAATTTTTAGTTTGCAGATGGTCAAAGGATTTTGTATTCCAGCAGGAGTTCAAATCTTCTGTATTTTTTCACCAACAACTACTGGATTTTCTGTTCTGATTTTCTCAGCAGCATCAGCTTTGTAATTGTAAGAGCAATTATGCACATCTGAGTAACGGTGTACACCATAGTAAACATTTCCACAGCGGCATTCAAACCCCGTGAGCCCCACTTTCTTTCTGCACATGAGACAGCGGTTCTTTTTCTGTTTTGGTTTTTCAAGGGACTTGCTTTGCTCTTCAGATGGCTGCTGTGCTGTGTCTGACACTGAAGCTTGCAGATCTTCGGTTTCAGGTGCTGCTTTGTCCACAGACGTACTGTCCACCTGGGATGATGCTACAGATTCGGGTAACAGTGGCTGATTTGATACAGAGCTTGGCTGCACGCATGAAGATGTAGAGGCCAGCACTGACGGAGGCTCTGGGACACTGCCGTCCGTGCACTGGGCCGGTAACGCTTCAGATAGACTGCCGACAGAAGCCGCAGGTGGACTTATTCTACCACTACTACTATTCTGTCGTTGAAGATGTTCTTTGTAGCAAACCGAACACATGCCATTTGTACGAGGGTTTCCATAAAATCCGCAGCCAGTGGAACAAAGCATAGGCATTTGGCTGTGATTCGTTTCTTGAGCCATGTTCCTCTGGTGTACACCTGGCGGCGGCCTCTCCGCCGGACGCGCCCGCCGCCGCAGGTCGCAGCGGTGAGTGGGACTAGGTGAGGCCGCGAACCCCGCTCGCCGGCTGTTTACCAAACTTTCCTGTGTGGCCGCGGGGCCGCTGACGCGCTGCCCTTAAGCCATTTTTTCTATTATCCTGTTCCAAAGTACTTGGTTTCTTTTTAATGATAATCTTTTTAGCAATCAAACTCTACTCTGCTCCATCTTTACAGGCCTCAACTTTAGCAAAGCTTCCTTTCTGGCCAAGCTCAAAACTTTTTAAATCATTCAGGTATGGCTTTTGGTCTTGATTCTCAAGATAAAGCTAGTTCTGAAAGTCTACAACATGCTACAGCTTCAACATTAGACAACCTTGAAATTTCCTTTGCCAAATTAATTAGTTCACTGTTCTTAATCTCAGTCTCCTCAATGTCTAATGACAGGAGCAAAATATAGACAAATTTTCTGCTACAGCATAACACACTTGGCCGGGAGTCCAACTACAAATGGAGTCCTTGTCCCTAACTAAAATCTCCTGGGCCTGGTCTTTTCTTTCTGTTTTTTAATCATCATTCTGGTCTTTTGAGCTCTGAATTTCCCATCAAGCTCAGCTTACAACATGCTAGGGCTGCTTCTCTAGCCAGCATCTCCATACCTTTCTAAACTCCTCCCACAAGTCAGTTCCAAAGGCTTCTAAACCACATGGCCAGGTAGTGTCATAGCAACAATCTCACTTCTCTCGTACCAAAATCTGTTTCACTTTCTCATCAATGAACACAATACCCAACACCACAACTCAGAAAAAAGGTTTACTTTGGCTCACAGTATGTAGAGGTTTCAGTCCATAGTTGTCTGGCTCCAAGGCAGAGCAGCATGGCAGAGGCGTATAGCACAGTAGAATGAGCATATGGTATGGCAGCAAGAGGCAGAGAGAATCAACAGAGCAGGAGGGAGATAGACCCTTCCAGGCCACATCCCCACTTCCTTAACCAGGCTTCATCTCTAAAACCACATTTAGCTATAAACTTACCAGTAGACTAATCCCTGGTAAGTATCATGCTATGACTCAATCACCCCTCAAAAGCCCACCTATGAGTACTTGAGTTCAGGGGCTTTTGGGGGAAGTAGCTAGATAAAAACCATAACAAAGGACCCTCTCCCAGTGGAGTCACACAGGATACACAATACGCCTTGATAAAATGTGTGAAATGTTATCAGCCACATTATTTCATTAGTGATTTAGTGCACAGAGTTTTTTATTGGGGGGGGGGCGCTGGTCCTATACATTCCCCCTGCCTGGCATATACCCAAGACTCTTAGGAAAAAAGCAGGTATTCAGCATAAACCACACTGTTTACACCAATAGCTGAAGTGCAGTGTGCTACTCTTATTATTTGCATTAGTATAAATCCTCTTGAAATCCAAATTTCCATAAACCAGCCAAAGGCCACACTTGCGAAAGGTCTTCCTAAAGATGAGCACTTTCAGACTGGCCACATTAATTCTTTTTTTGCTCACATCAGAACAAAAACCCTAATATCTAATTAACAACTTCCCATTGATCACTGAATTCATACAGCCAACATAACTCAGTACTTCACAATATTTTCATTCAACACACTTTTACTGTGTCAGCCTTCTAGGATCTGGGCATTAAGGAACTAAGCTCCCTAACTCCCTTTCTTCTAAGAGCTTTTGGGCTAACAGAAGAGACGAGATGAGGACATAAAGATTGATAACACACAGTGGCATGTGATGATGGCCATAAGAGAAGAACAGGCCAGGGCAGGCCTGGCAGCACGCTCCTGTAATCTTAGCACTTGGGAGACTGAGGATCACTGTGAGTTTGAGGCCAGCCTGGGCTACATGATGAGTCCAAGGCCAGCCTGAACTACAAACTACATTGCAAGACCTCATCTCAAAAAATACAGAGACAGAGAGAGACAGACAGAGAGACAGATGGACAGAGACAGAGAGACAGATGGACAGAGACAGAGAGAAACCAAGAGAGAGGCTGAGACTATAGAGAGAACACTAAACCAATTAGAGAAGGAAAAGAAAACCTGCTGTGATAACCATACAGCCATAGCTTTAAGGGCAGCAGAATGTGAAAGTGATAGGTTAAGCAAAAACTTGATAAAGGAGAGTAAAAGTCCATAAAAAGTCTTATCTCTTTAAAGAAATGTCCATGTTCTCCAAGATCAATTTCCCACTCCTACCTCTCTGGCATCAGTCCTGCCAGCCTTGCCTGAACATGAAACCACCCCCCAACACATTATTTCCTACCTTTCTTGACGTCCTGATTCCAACTCGCCCAAGTCTCTTGCGTCACCTCTTCCAGGTACTCACTCTCCCTTCTCTTTCACTACCGCAGCCCTGTTCTCACATCCATTAACACCATGCCACATGGCAAGGATAGATATTTGTCTTCCCCACTGGGCTCTTCACTCACACAGCTTTTGGCACATATTAAAATAGTAATCACTCAGCATCTGTTGAATTAATGAACTCATCTCCAAGGCCAACATTCACACTGCCTGGTTTATCAATCGATGTTCATTGTTTAATAGTTTAAAAAGAATACCAACAAATTTCAGCGAAGACCAGTCAGGCCACACTTGGCTGCTACACTAAGCCCATGCACTTTGTCACTGCACCTAAATGTACCAACCTCCCTGAAATTGCAAATACACCCTCAAGGACCTGACCATTCCCACACACAGTTCCTCGCTCTTGGTGCTTCAGTCTTAAAGGAAAGAGACCAAACCAGAATCTATCAGAGCACCAACCCTAGCTCAAGAACCACAGTGAGAAGAATATGGGCCTTGGTAGAAGAAGGAGGTCAGGTTCTAAAGTTTCATATTCCAAAAGCCCAACGTGAGATGCCTCCAAAGATTTAAAATGTACACCATGCTCCCTGTCCACTGACCATCAGCTCAAGATTTCCTTTCAGTTCCTGATTGCTCAGGATAATGTTGAGGAAAGTCTTCTAGAGAAGGGAAAAAATAAACACATCCACCCATTCCTCACTTCCTCCTACACCAAGCAAACACCTGTGCTCAGCTTCATGGCAGGGTCACAGCTGTCAATGGCAGAATGTCACAGGTGGAGCCACATTTCCTCCACACCCTTGGCTCCTGGCCACTTATTAGTTCATGCGGGTAAGCAAGTGATTATCTTTACATTTAGGTTACCTCTAGTAACCAAGACCAATCTCCCCAGTGGCTTTCCCCAGGGAATTCCAGATACATGTCAGGTTTTCCCTGTGGTCTGAGAGGGACAGACAACACTCCAACAAACAAACACAGACCTAGCAAACACATACTTGCACCTTCTTGTGGCAGATCCTAACTGCGTGGGGAGAAGAGCTACCTAGATTCTTAAAATTTCACACAGATGACAGATTTTGTAGCCCAGTCCTCCCTGCTCCACCTCCCAGAAAACTCAGAAACTGCTAACCATAATAGCGCTCCCTAAGCTTGATAAATTCTACAAAGCACTAACCAAATTCAACATGTACTGAGTGTAAACTATTCCTAGAATCTTCAACTAAGTTCTGGAAACATAGAAAAGGGCCTGCAACAATTTTTTTTTTTTTTTTTTTTGGTTCAAGACTCAATCATTTTGCTGAAAACACACCTGGATCCTTTATTTAAAATGGTAGATATGGGCTGAGGATTTAGCTCAGCGGCACAGTGCCTGCCTGGCAAGCACAAGGTCATGAGTTCGATTCCCAGTACTAGAAAAAAAATAAAATAAAATGGTAAATATGTTTAGCCCAAAGTTGGGATATATTCATCTTTTAAAAAATAATTTGGCTCCAATGTGATCCAGCTCACAAACTGGTATATGGAGTCACCATTTTCCAACAAATTATATATCTTTTTGTAGAAATCTTAAATACCAAGACCATCTCTTCAACTACATTAACGTTCACCAACAAAGTTTTAAAATGTGGTATTTCATTTGTACCCACAAATTCAAACAAGTGTACTAATTAGCCCCAAATTTATCTCTCATGCTTTGGGCAATGTTACTATCCTAAAGAGAAATTTAGCTATTTCACTCATAATATTGAGAAACTTCCATTAGTTTCTTGCAGCCTCTAATATAAAGGATAACTTGTGCCTGACTTCACCTTGGGTCAGGAGCTCACCACTTTACACCCCGTCTTTCATCCATACCTGCCCTCCATGCCCACTCCCTAGTCCTCCCTGTTCCCATGCCCTTTCTCTCTCCACATCTTTCAATGTAAAATGTCTCTCAACCTGTCCTCTCCCGCTTACACCCTTCCCAACCTAGCAAACTGCCTCTCATTCATGGGTAGCTCATTTTTTCACCTTCAAACTCTTCTAGGCAGTCACTCTCTCTACGAGCTCATGACAAGCTGTGTGTACTTCCATTAGAACATTCACCATATTACGTTATCTATACCATTACTTTACCAGTGTTACCCTCAAGAGCGAAGACAGGAAGCCAAGAGAAGAAGAGGCAGAAAGAATGAAAAAGAAGAGAAGGGAACTAACGTTTTTTGAACAGTGACTCTGCAATGCACAATGTTGGCGAATTTAATATATTCTTTATTTCCTGGAGCCACAATGTAAGATAATACAATAATATTTTCATAACAGGAAACTGAGACTCAGACCATTTAAGTTATGTGCTCAACTACACAGCTAGTAAGTGGGCCTAAGATTTAAATGGAGCTCTACTGAACTGCAAAGCCAAGTTTATTCCACTATAAAATTGTTCCGTAGGAAACATGGGCTTCCAGATTCACACTTGGTCATGAACATTGGCTAGAAACACCTTTCCTAAGCTCTCTTTCTGCCACTTTGTTAGCCACCGAGCTTCATAATTTCAGCTTCTGACCTTCCACCTATGCTTGTACCTCAAAACTACCCACTGTTATCCATGAGATGGCAAAGTACCTTTAAGATTCCAGGAAGAACACAGTGTTTATATGTGTAGAAACATGGTACGTGCTATTTGAAAAGGACTCGAGCATGCTCATTATAGGCTAAGCATCCCTACTTTGAAAATAAGAATCTAATGTGCTCCATATTAGAAATCTCTTTGAGCACTGACTGATATTATAAGTTGTTATGGTTTGTGTCTGTGTGTCCCCACAAAGCCTCATGTGGTCATGGGGCAGGCTTCTAGAGTTTGATTGATTATGGGTGTGAGAGCTACACCCGCCCTGGGGAGGATAGTTTGCATATATAAGGGAGAGGAAGAGGCTGCTTGGGGCCATTCCTCCCTTTTAGTGCTTGTTGCTTTTGCTGTGTTCTGCTACCATGAGCTGTAGCCCTCTGCCATGTGCCACTCTGCCTTGTAATCTGCCAAGTATGGACTAAAACCTCCACAAACTGTAAGTGAAATAAACCTTTCCTTCCTTAATTTTGGGCGTCAGGTATTTTGTCCCAGCAATGAGAGAAAAGTAACCAAGACACAAGTGGAAAATTCCACCTCAGACCTCCTGTGATGGGTTACAGTCAAAACACAAACACACTAAAAATATTGTGTAAAATTACCTTCAAGCTTTTCTATAGAAAACATAAATGAATTTCATTGTTTAGACTTGGGTCCTGTGCCAACATACCTCATTATGGACATACAAATATTCCAAACACCACATACCTAAAATGTATGGAATGAAGATCTCCTTCATTTTCACTCAAGTTCTTCAGCAAATTTCTGCTCATTTATCAAATTGTGATGCCCCCAAATAAAATGCAGCTAGGATTTTCCAGAAATAAAGCACAAATGAAAGATGGCTTCCAGTTCTCCAGAGTCACATTTCTGGCATGCTACTCCACAGCTGCGCTGCTCTTTAACTGCAGGAACAAGCAGCTGACTCCTAAGGCCATGGTTTGCTGGGAGAACCTGATTTTTTTCCTGGAATAGTCTGTCAAATCCATCATTACATCACTAGGTAGCAGAAATACACTCAGGTTTTCTGAAACACTCTCAGTTTCAAATATTATGATCTATGACAAGACTCATGCCAAACAATGTCTCACAGGATTCAATAAGCATGAGCATACTGTATCTTTGTTTTAAAGGCTGCCCCAGAAAGTCAGCACAGTAGAGAGAGCACATGCTTTTGAGTCAAAGTAAGCAACTTGAGTTCAAATATTTGTTTTGTCACATACTAACTCTATTACCTAGAGGCACTTAACTTCTGCATCCATTTCTTCTTCAGTAAAACGGACAGTTATCATCTGCTTCAGAGCTCTGTCCTGCCAATTAGATGAGCAAAGGCCTGATACACACTATGAGGCCAAGAGATAATATTTTGTTTATTATTATCCTTTGCAGCATTTCCAAAAGGAATGCAGAAAAGGATACCATTTTTGTTCTTCTAAGTAGAGGACATAAGTGATGTGAATTACCTAATATAAATAGAACCAGTACTTAACTTTCTAAGCATAGCACCTTAGTTACTATATTCCAAGGCAGAACTGATTCTTAAATACAGTTGCTAACTCATCACTTTGTAGTCTCAGGTCATCCCCAAATATTTCTCTTTTTTTTTTTTTTTTTGACTTTTTGAGGCAGGGATGCAGTTCAGGCTGGCCTCGAACTCAAAACGATCCTCCTGGCTCAGCCTCCCGAGTGCTGGGATTACAGGCATGCACCACCAACAAGCCCATTTTAAAGTATTGTCCTATGTGGTAAAAACACTGGTCAGGCTATAAATTTTGCTTCTGCATCTAGAACTCAGGTTGGGAGCTTTCTGATTTCATGAATAATAAAGCAGAATGCTCCTAAGGTACAGATAGGCTACAAATACATTAGATTATATTTTAATGATCCAAAGCATAGGGTCTAGAGTCAGACTATCTGGATCCAAATCTCTGTTCCTCTTCTTAGTTTCAATTATTCGTAAGTTGCCTTGAACATGTCACACAGAAACTGTAGTTAAATTCAGAATTGGCTTCAGACATATATGAAGTGGTGAGGTTTTGGCTGATGCATCCTTGGCCAACCACTCAGCTACAGTATCTGTTTCACTGGTTTTCATTAAAGATATGACCTCATTCAATGCTCTCAACAACCTCCTGAGGCAGGTATGATCACTCAGTTTTATAGAGACATCGAGTCGATTATAGGCTATGATAACAGTGCAGATACGGGGACAGCAAAGGTCCAACTTGCCTCCCCTGAACATGTCCCAAAATGGTAAAACTGAAACAATCCTAGAATATATTCTAGACAGAGTCAAACTGAAAATCCAGACCCTTTGTTTCTAAAACTAAATGACTAATCTAAAACCAACAGTGGTAAAGAATCTGCTCTGAATATTCTAACGTGTCACAGCTGTTTTCCTCCCAGTCCAGATCGCTGGCAGAGGGGACAGAGATGGTCACGGTACAGATCTTAGTGTGGGCTGCAACCGAGCCCAGGCCCTCAGCCTCACAGCCCTGTGTTTTAACCAAGTGACTCACTCACCCAGAGGCAGGAAAGCCCAGGCGCCTGTGGCCATGAGTAATGGTGGCACAAAGCATATCTGTCTGATTAGCAGATGATGGCATGAAGTTCTGTCAAGACTTACAGTAAAACAATGCTTCTGCAAGGGAAAAAAGAAATGCCTGTTCACCCAGAAGTCAAATAATGCCTTTCTTCTTCCAACTCAGAATGCAAAGTATGACATTAGGAAATGCCTTCATTTAGGCTTTCTTTTATCTCAGTCACCAATGTCAGAGATAACGTATAGGGAAAAGTTTCTGTAGATTAGAAGTACATAAAGAAGTTGCTGCAACTATCAAAGGCACACTGCACTACATTTCAGCAAAGACTTCATTTCAGGAGAAGGAGTCGTTCTTCCACCTGTTCATTTATTGTTTAATTTAAAATACTTTACTGATCCCCCACTGAGTGCCAGCAACTATGCCAGGCAATACAAACACAGTCCAAGCCCTTAGGGGTTCAATCTGATCTTTTCATCTCGTTCCTATTCTAACTACAGCCACATTCTGTTTCCTGTCTTCTGCAGCCTCTTCCTCGCCACTTCAGAAGTAAGAAACTCAAGAGGGAGTCATGTGCCTCTTCTGCATTCTGCAAAAGCAGCACAGAGCAAAATGGCATAGGGACAGAAAGTGAAAATACTGTTTTCAGAGACTTAAGAGGCAATTAGTGACAGATGGCTTTATCAGCATAAAAACCTATTTTCATTACATTTCTGTATACCCAGCTCTCCGAAACACGCTGAACTATTCTTTCCTCACAACATTCGAGCCCAATGATGGAGAACTTTTTAGAGCTTTCAGTGATACAAAGAGCTCACTGGGGCACACGTGCCACAGGTTCGCCACCACTGTTCCAGGTTGCTGGAATATCTCACAAAGCCTCAAATCATTCTAGGTGGAGGTGCCAGATTAATAGCAGCACAGAAATGAGTGGAAACAGCTCCCCTCTCAATGATCTATGGAGGGCAGTAGAGTGGGGAGACACTTAGAAAATCATGAGTGCCAGCCAGACATGGTGGCACATGCCTATAATCCCAGCAGTTGGGAGGCTGAAGCACACGGATCACCATGAGTTTGAGGCCAGTGTGGGCTACATAGTGAGTTTAAGGCCAGCCTGAACTGCATAGTGCAACCCTGTCTCAAAAAAAAAAAAAAAATTTTTTTTTGAACCAGTTACCAAAAGCTCCAAACAACAAAAAGTAGGAACATTTTCCAACACCTAGATCATCTGGATGTGGTAATTCTCTATTAGACTTCTACATGAACAGACAGAAATGGAAAATAACAGATTTTTAAAACTGGAAGGAACCTCAGGTAATCAAACTCCCTAACTTTATAGTTAACAAAACCAACGCTCAAAAGGAGGATGTGACTAAACTCAGTGATTATAAATTGTCTTTGGCAGATGCAGGGGTAGAAGCCAAGCCACTTGCCTCCAACTGCAGCGTCCATTGGCTCCCAAGCACCCAGGAGCAGGGTGTGTGCCTGTGAGCCCCCTCGAGGAACAGGCTGGTGGCACTCACCATGGCCCTAAGGGGCACATCCCCCTTCCAGGTGCTCTTACTGCTTCTTCCTAGCATGCCTCTGCCTTGCTTAAGGTAACTAGAGACAACTTTCAGGAACTCCCTGTGCAAACAAATAGCTCCCCTGAATGGCAACCTTGCTTTTATCCTAGAAAATGGAACTATCTTCTGCCCTCCTCTGATCAGGACTATGATAAAGCCTAGTAAGCTACTAGCCACCAAGGAATCCTAGATTCTGTGAAGAAAACTTAGGGTAAAGTTCTAATAGAAAATTTATATCACAATTTAGTCCCATTACCATTAAGTCAGAGTTTGATTACAGCATTTCATAAAGTCTGACAAAGCTTTTTAACTGTCTAAGTTTATTTATTTATTTTTTTGTTTGTTTGTTTTTTTACCAGTACCAGGAACCGAACTCACCACCTTGCGCTTGCCAGGCAGGCACTGTGCCACTCAGCTAAATCCCCAGCCCCTGAACTATCTAAGTTTAAACATTGTTTAAGTAGCACAGACTTTTGTGCAATTCAAGGAACAAGCAATACCACCTGACACTTGGTCCTCATGGTGATGCTAGTAGGGGAAGTAGAGTAATGTTATTGTTTGGATCTAAAATATCCCAAAGGCTTATTTTTTGAAGGCTTGTGTGCTAGTGGGAGTGGTGGAACCTTTAGGAGGTGGGGCTTAGTGACGGGAAGTTAGGTCTTTAGGGGGGTGCTCTTGATGGGACCCTGGGACCTTGGCCACTTCCTGTCTCTTTCTCTGTCTATTGGTTGCCAAGAGGTGAGCAGTTTGCTCTACCACATATGCCATGTCTCCATAGGCCCCAAAATAAGAGTCAACTGGTCAGTCAGCTACTGAAACCATGCGCCAAAATGCACTGTTCCTCCTTATAAGCTGATTATCTCAGGTATTTTGCCATAGAAATGGAACTCTAATTAACACACGGGTCCTAATCTCAAATCTAGGTGAGCAAAATCAGCTCAGAGAAGTTACCTGTGTTGTCCAAGGTCACACAGGTAACGAAATGCAGCACTAGAACAAAGACCTTGTTTAGGCCCCTCTCCTCACTTCTAAAAGAAGCTTTTGAATTTTCTGCTCACATTTTGCATATCAGCGCCACTGAAGTACAGTTTATTCTGTTACTTTTCAGACTTGTAGCAAGGAGCTCAGCTGGACCCTACAGCTAATACTAATACTCAGTACTGACTAATACTCAGCTGGACCCTACAGCTTCAGCAGCAGCCTTGCAGCTTGACACATTTCTCTGCTGAAGACTAAATGACACAGGGGGATAACAGGGTGGGGGAAACTTTGTGGCTCACATACAGGATTAACTGTTATACTATTTTTAATCACCCATAATTTATTTTCTCTATTCTTTCAAAAACAATATGAGATGGCTCTTAGCTTTGATGAGAATTCAATCAGTACTGGGGCTGGGGATTTAGCTCAGCGGCAAAAGCGCCTGCCTGGCAAGCGCAAGGTCGTGAGTTCGGTTCCCGGTACCGGAGAAAAACCAAAAAAAAAAAGAATTCAATCAGTACTAAGGAATGTATTCATTTTCAATTTACACATATATGCAGAAAAAAAGATATCAAAAGTATATCCTGAGTTCTGCATTAGTTACTTCTGAGTAGAGATGTATTAATTCAATTATTGTTGTTAGCAGCAATCTGTATTTTTTTTTTCTGTAATGAAGATAGTTTTGGTAATAAGAAAGCAAGCAATAAAGAATATTTTTATTTTTAAAAAATTCTTTATTCTGGAAAATGGGGCAAGGGATCATTTCTCCCACAAGTTAAGGTCTGTTCCTGTGCAGCAGAGAATGGAAAATGGAAAGAGTACTGTGACCCCCATACCCAAACCTCTGCCCTGCTTCTCCCTTCGAGTATCCCCAGGCCCCAGGAATATAAAACAATTTGCCACAGCACCAGTTTTACTCAAATATTTTGGGGGAAAAATATCTTTATATATTTAAACTGAGATCCACATATCATCAGATCAGATCAAAACCTGACCCTAAGTCCCTAAAACAGTTTTCAAGCTTCCTGGGGCCAACTAATCCCTATCCCAATTCCCAGCAACATGTCCTGTCTTCTTCCCACTGGGGGCTCTTCCACAGAGAAGCACGAAGCCCTAAGGCAATCAGTACCATCTTATTTTTGAGACAGTAAAAGTCTCATTAATAGCCAGTCACTTTTCAGGTTAGTTGGGGGGAAAAAGGCAAATTCTCTTCACGTGCTATTGGCTTAAAAACTCTTCATAAAACAGGTGGCAGCAAACTTTTTAACCACGGAATTCCAGAAGCCCACAGGGCCACAGGTCAAACCCTTGCCCCAGGGGTGTAACAGCCTGGCCTGGCACCGCAGTTTTTGAGGACAGGGCCCAGCTGCCCCTGAACTGCCTCATATTTCTCCAGGCCAGCAGACCACTCCGCACAAGGTGCTAATTCATTCATTCCACAAATATTTATTGAGTGAAGCCTGAAAAAGGCCTCTTAGGGGACAGTGGGATCATTCACAAGCCAACGGTCGGGTCTAACGGATCAGATGTGGACAATCAATCTTTTATTAGACCCTAAACCTCTTCTAGGATAAAGCAAGCAGGGCCCCGGCCCCGCCCACATGGGTAGCTGGACCGAATCACACAGACCTGGAACAGGACCACTGCTGAGACAGGAAGGCCGCCCCAAGCCCTCTATGATGCCAAACCCCCGCACATTAATGACAGCAACACCTCTAAGGTCCTGCGAGAAATGTCTAACCCCTGGTAAGAGCTCAATAAGGTTAGCTGCTTTTTCTTCTTCTTCCAGATTGCCCTTACTCAAGAACATAGGTTTAGAATTAGACTGGCTTTTAATCCCCGCTATGCCACTCCTAGCTATGCGACTAAGAGAAGTGATCTTTCTGAGCTTCAGTTTCTATCTGGACAGTGCAGCACCACCCTTCCTGTGGCTTTGTGAGAATTAAGGCCATTTTATGTGCAGAATAGTGAGTGCCTGGCCCATAGTAAGTGGCCAATAGAAGTCAACCCTGCCCTGCCCTCTCACACCTTCTCTGCTCTTTGCTGGTCACTCTTGATGGGTCCTGGAGTCTGATTTCACCTGGATGCAACAGGTGAGATGGGCAGAAGAACTACAAAGGCGAGAGAAGCAGAGAGGAGTGAAGTGCTCCAGAGCTACACAAAGCCATCAAAGTCCTCGGCAACTTTAGTCATCCTCCTCCGTCTGCTGACAGGGTTGGGGACACCTTAACAGGACTGAGGAGGGGACAGGAAGCTGGAGTGCAGCTAGAAGCCCTCGCGCCTCCCGGGGTCTGTCTAATGCTGGGTGGGGCTTGTAGGTTCTTTTTCTTTTTTAATGAAAACATGAAACAAAATTTCACAACCAAATAATGAGACTAATACTTAATACACTGTGTATCATTATCTTCAAAGTAGTTACTCAGAGTATAAGACAAAGACAAAAGATTCTCTCTTACAAAGAAGAAACAGACAATAGCATAAAACTTTCTTTCCAATGAACTAAGAGAAACTGCTTCCCTGTCAACGCGGAGCCCAAAACCAGGAGGCTGCTGGCTAACCCTAAATGAAAATCAGACTTTTCCTGCAGGAAGGAAGTGCGGCCCCTCAAAGTCAAAGCAGATTAGTAACAAGGAGAAGAGAAAGGAAAAGGAAGAGGAAGGAGGCAGGGTGGGCGCGGAGGGCGTGAAACCCACTTCCTACAAGCTGGGGGGGGGGGCTCTGTCTTGCACGGAAGCAATCGGGTCCACTTTGAAAGATGGTAAACCTTTGATGATTTACGTTTCCCGCGGGACGAGGTCTAGGGTGCAGGGAGAAAATTCCAAAACAAACCTGCCTATTTTCAAAGGAGAACCCTTCAGCCCGTCCGCTGCCTTCCCTCCCCGCGACCGCACCTGTGAAGCGGTCCTAACGCGCTGCTTTCCTCACCTGCGCACACCCGTGGGGCGCCCCGAAACGCGGCAGCTCAGCGTGCCCCCAGCCGGCACCCCAGCTTCCCGGGGACGCGGCTCTGGGCAGCCAGGGGTGGCCCTCGCCAGAGCGAGCAGCTGGGGAGGGACGTGTCGGGCGCCAAAACCCCGTTCAGGTCTTGGGGCTCGGAGGACTCAGGAACACCACCCTACACCAACTGCCTCGTCTAACAGAAACGAGGCCAGAGAGGGAAAGGAGGTTCCCCA
>NW_004955748.1:0-1764 GCF_000276665.1 Chinchilla lanigera
TAGAGATGGAAGAGGAAATGAGGGGAGGCAAAGGGGAAGTCAGAAGGATTAAGATGCAGTATGTACATGTCATGTACCAATCTCTAGGATGCATGTATTTATTATGTATCATAAGCATGTACTAATTAGAAGAGATTAGAAGAGTTGGTTGAAAAGACATGATCCAACTATATGCTGACTATAGTAAACAGAATTTGGATTCAAAGACACAAAGAGGTTGAAATTGAAAGGGTGGGAAAAAGACATACCATGCAACCAATAATGAGAAAGTTGGAACAGCTCTACTAATATCAGACGAAATAGATATGAAAGGTCCTCGAAGCCCAGCTTGCACAGTCATGTGGGCAAGTAAGGATGGCGGCCAGAAAGAGCCTTCTCCTCAGGGGGACAGGAAGCCAGCCCCCCAACTTTGAAGGGCTGGAGGACAGAGAGGACCTGCTCACCAGCACTGTCTCCACCCTGGAGTCAAGTCGATCATCTCCAGAACCAGCCTGCTTCCTCTAGAGGATATTAGTGCAAACCCCAATGGCCCCCAGACCATCAGAAGTTATACAAGATGATGACAGAGAAGATCTTTGTGCATAAGTTTCTTCGGACAACCCAGAGGGGGACTCTATCCTGTCCTTCAAAACTTCCCCTGTAGTCACACCTGTCACCCCTGCTACACTTATTGCTCCTTGAATTGAGTCAAAGAATAGGTCAGCTCCTGTGATCTTTGACAGACACAAGGAAGAGACTGAAGAAGAGGCAAATGGAGATATTTTTGATATAGAAAGTGTGTGTCAGATCCAGAGAAAGTTGGTGATGGTGTGAATGTTTACACGGCATATAGAGTAACAGCAAAGATTTCTCTTTTCATGTTAGACACTCATGTTAGTAAGAGTACATTTTCAATTTACTCTTTTCAGCTCCAGAAAAGAGTATAGTAGGTATGACCAAGGTCAAAAGTAGGTAAAGAAGATTCATCATCTACTGAGTTTGAAGAAAACTGAAGAACATCCTTGAAAGGTATTTTCAAAGAACAGTAAAACATCCAACTTTACGACAGGATTCTGATTTAAGGCAATTCTTGGAAAGTTTGGAGCTGCCTGGGGCAGTTAAAACATAGGCTCTGAGTGGAGCAAGAATATTGAGGATGGCAAACAAGGCTGCTGACACCCTCAACAAAATGACAATCAAGATGAATGAATCGGATGCATGGTTTGAAGAAAAGCAGTGACAATTTGAGAATCTTGACCAGAAACTTAGGAAACATCATGCCAGTGTTGAAGCCTTGGTCTATTGTAGAAAAGAACTTTCAGCCTTTGTGGAAAATGCTGCCATATTAGGTAATTCTGAGGATCATGTTGCCTTATCTAGTACTTCGTCTTAGCTTGCAGAGGTTGAAAAGAAAATAGACCAGTTACATCAAGAACCAGCTTTTTCTGATTTTTATATGTTTTCAGAACTGCTTAGTGACTACATTTGTCTTATTTCTAAGTGAAAGGTGTGTTTGACCTTTAAATGAAGTGCTGGCAAAGATGGGAGGCTGCTCAAATTACTTTGCTCAAAAAACATGAAATGGCTGGGGATGTAGCTCAGTGGTTGAATGCTTGCCTAGCATGGGCAAGGCCCTGAGTTCAATCCCCAGTACCACAAAAGGAAGGAAGGAAGGAAGGAAGGAAGGAAGGAAGGAAGGAAGGAAGGAAGGAAGAGAAAGAAAGAAAGAAAGAAAGAAAGAAAGAAAGAAAGAAAGAAAGAAAGAAAGAAAGAAAGAAAGAAAAA
>NW_004955748.1:2593-10008 GCF_000276665.1 Chinchilla lanigera
GCTCAATGGTAAAGTACTGGCCTAGCATGCGGGAGGCCCTGGGTTCAATCTCTAGCATCTATCTATCTATCTCTATCTGTCTATCTATCTATCTGTCTATATCAAGTGTGCTGATACATGCCTGTAGTCCTGGCTACTTCAGGAGGCTGAGGCAGGAAGATCACTTGAGTCTGAGTTTGGAGCCAGCCTGGGAAATATAATGAGAGTCCATCATGATAGACAGACAGACAGGGTCCATGGAAGGTGTAACATTTCCTAAATTCAAGAATGAAAGAGGGGACATTACTATGGACCTTACAGAAAAAGATTTTAGAATTAGAGCATTGGTGTTTCTTTTGGTTATACATCAAATTTTAAGAAGAAAGAACACCAAGTTCTAAGGATTCTGTTTAAACCAGTACACTAGGTACTGCTCAGAAAATAAGACTCCCGACTGGTAGTTTGTACATTCTTCACACAGGAGCAAAGAACTAAAGGATAGAAATCTATGCTCACCAGTGATGTGGTCAAGGCTGAGAACACGGAAAAGAAGTTGCAGATGATGCCTGACTTCTAAGGCAGTGCCCAGTGAGGATGAGATCTGGGAGTGCAGGTAGTCAGAAACGGCAGAGGGAAGAAAGCCAGATAGGGGAAGGCGGACTGCAGGAGAACCCCACCAGATCAAGTCCAGTATCTGGAGGGTTAGAAAGGGAAGCTAGGCTACCCTACCCCTGGATCACAGCACTCCTCACAGCCCAAGTCTAGCAAACTTGCTATCGTGAGAAAGGATCCAATGACCTGCAGGACAGAGCCAGCACCTCAGTCACTGGAATAGACACCTAACCTCCTTTCCCTGCCCACTGGGAAAGGAATCGGCACCAGAGAAACTGCACGCTTCCTGGCAGCGCCTGAGAAAGGGCGGCAGGCCCTTGGGAAAGTTGAAAACAGCTGCAAGATTCGGAATAGGAACCACCCCCCCGCCCCCTGGGTCTGTGCAGGACAAGAGGAGGCTGGGGAGTTGCAGAATTGAGCAGCTGTTATCAACCGAGAGACTAGCGGGGAAAGGGCGCCCGTTGTTCCCCCAAACACCAGGAGTGCTCTGCCTCTGGAAATACGGTTTAGTACCCACCACCCACCATTTGGCTCCTGCACACGACCCCACCACCACCACCGCCACGAGCTGCTGAGCGCTGGGAGGGCACCAGGGAGTGTGCGGGCTGGCGCTGGCACAGCGGAGAGCGAGAGAGAAGCCTGCAGAGCGGAGCTCAGCCAGCAGGTGTGGACACGCTCTTCCCGACCTCGACCTCGTAGAAAGAACGTGGAACGGAGGCAGGGCTTATCACGCAGGGACGCAGCGGAGACCCACAGGGCCCTCTAGGAAATCAGCGAAAATTTGAGCCCTGGCCTAACGACACCGCACCTCCCCCTCAGCCCAACGGAAGGAGTCCAGTGGGAAGACAGGCAAGGCGCACCCACAGCAAGAAACCGAAATTAAACAGAACTCGGGGCACAGCAGGGAGGCGGGCCCAGATCCCCTAGGACTGGCTCAGAGGGTTGCAGGAGTGGGCTGGGGCCGACAAGGGCGAGGAGAAAAAGCACCTTGTGGACAGTGGTGTTTTGTGAAGTGCAGAGCTGCATGAAAGAACCAAACCCAGAAATCCATCCAGACCCCACAACCCCACTCCCACCCCAAGGCTAAGCTTCGCCTTTGTGAATATAGCGGGAAAAAAGAGCTCTCCTGCTCAATTCGGACTGCAGTGTAAATACGACTGTGAGGGCACTTTAATATGGTGTTCTTGTAACTGTGTGGAATGTTGTTGTTGTTGCTTTTTTCCCTGTCTCTCTTTCTTAGCCTTTTATCTCCCTTCTTCTCCACTCCTCCTTTTATCTAGCATATATATGGGAGATATGTGGCTATGTGGAAAGTAGAATAAGAATTAAGCAAGGCTGTAACATAGCACCTTTCATGGGTAACCCTCACCGAAATAGTGTATAGCTATACACTATAGGGTATAGTGTGTACCTACATAGTGTATAGGTTCCAGCCTTTTTACAGCTTCCCTCCAACTCCAATTGCACTTCCTCCCTCTGCACCCTTTCTGCTGTTTCCACAAATATTCTCTCAAACCTCCTCCCCACCAGCCCTCTACTTTGGTTATAGAAATACTAAAAGAGTTTATCTCCTCTCTCTTTATTTTTAATGCTTTTTTCTCCGCCTATTCTTTCTGATCTGCACTCTTTCCTTTTATCTTTCTTTCTCCCTACTACATCCCATCCTACTTGGCAATAGCGTCGCAGAAGATGCCTGTCCCCAGCCAGTGTACTGTAGTTTGTTAGTTGCCCAAGTAATAGTTCTGGTTACAGTTTCTGTTACTTTTGTGTCTTAGAAATGGCTGGTCACTGTGATGCGTAGCTGGTCACTATGATGCATATTATAAGAACCAATCCCGAACTGGTGCAGGGACAATGGGTAGCATGGGGGCCACGCTGCTGTTGGTGCTAGGCCTCATGCTGCTGGATGTCCAGGGCGCCTCCGTAGCTGTGGGCACCATTGTGACCACCGTGGACAACATTGGCTCCAAGGTGCATATGGCCTGCGTCATGAACCACAGCAACGTCACTGTCACTGGGCACCAGTGGCTGAGGGGCAGCAAGGTGCTGAAGGAGGACAAACTGCCTGACCTGCGCACCGAGTACCAGGTGGACAAGGCAGGCAGTGCAGGCGAGTACGCCTGCGTCTTCCTGCCCGACCCCCTGACCAGGGCCAAGATCCCTGTGAGCGGACCCCCCGTGATCAAGGCCATCAGGAAGTCTGAGCAGGCCACCGAGGGGCAGACAGTGACACTGGCCTGCAAGTCTTACTCTTACCCCCCCATCGACACCTGGGTCTGGTCCAGGTTGTTTGACTCCAGGGACCAGGACATCACCAACGGCTCCCAGAGCAAGTTCTTTGTGAACTCCTCGAAGGCCAGGTCTGAGCTGCTCATTGAGAACCTGAACATCACCTTAGACCATGGCACCTATGCCTGCAGTGGCACCAACTCTGAGGGCACCAGCAGGGCTACCATCATACTGCATGTGCACCACCACCTGGAAGCACTCTGGCCCTTCCTGGGCATTATAGTCGTGATGCTGATGCTGATCAACATCATCTTCATCTGCGAGAAGTGGCAGCTAAATGAGCCCGTGGAGGATGATTACGCGAGATCTGCACCTCTCAAGGGCAGCATGGCCCGTGTGAATGTCACAGGCAAGAACGTCCACCAGAGGAGTGCCACCTGAGCAGCACAGTGGCCCAGGTCCCATCCCCACCTCCCACAGGAGTCCATTCCCTGCCATCAAAGTGCCAGATCCACTCACCTCAGAAAACCCATGTAACAACAGCAAATCCACTATCGATCTCCACATTTGATTTTTTCCACATTTGAGTTTTTGTTAACTAAAGGAGGGTTATCTATATAAAAAAGGAACCAATCCCCAATTGATGAGCCATTCGGCCTCTATGCTTCCTGCTTTCTTATCCTGTATAAGCCCTAGACCACCAGAGATTAGGGTCTGATATTTTGGGGATGATCCCAATCAGTGTCCATCAACAAAAAATAAATCTGCCTCCAAATTCTGGGTATCATTTTGGTGTTTCTGTTTGCTATTGCATTAGTAGTACATTAGAGTCTTTATGGGTCAGTGAACAAGGGTTAAATTGTTAAAACAAGTTTTAATGTACACACAGTTGTATTTGTTACCTGATCCAGAGTTCAGGAATGGAGACATGGTGGAATCTGTTGATGCTGATATAGCTGGTAAAGATTCTTTCTTCACAACACAGTGACTTGGTCTAATCCTATCATGCTAAATAGACTGAAGGGATATATAGAAACCAAAGTACAACCAAAGCCAACACCACATCAATGGGAAGCAAACATTAGTTAACTAAAGAGCTCTGCATACTAGCATCAGCGTTTTACCACTTGAACTGACCCGAAACCCTCAGCAGAAAAAAATAATAGAAACATGAGAAAACGAGGCAACAACATGACTCCAAAAATTCATTACTCTTCCAGAGTTGATCCAGTAGACACTGATGGGAAGAATATAAAAAAAAAACAAATGGCTAAAATGTGTGAAGGGATAAAAGAAGAAACAACAACCAAGATCAATAAGATGTTCAGCAAGCTCAGACATGAGGTAATGAAACAAATAATGGATTTCATTGATAAAATGATCAGCAAGCATAAAGAATACACAAATAAAAAGCTGGGTGAACTAACTAAGATGATAATCTGAATGACCAATTTAGTAAACAATTAGAGTCCATGAAAAGGTATCAAATAGAATCCCAGAATATAAATTAGTCTATTGAAAGTACAGTGGTACCTCAGTTCATGAACTTAATTTGTTTTATGATTTAGGGGAAGATGGCTGTGTTTGTGTTTGTGTGGGGAAGATGGTCATGGTCATGTTTTCATCCAATAGAGACTTTACAAATGGAAGCAAAATTTTGCCAAACACTTTTGTGTAAATCAAATTGCAAACAAAAGTGCTTGTAAACCGAGGTATTACTGTATGAGCAGCAGAAATACCCAATATGAGGAGATACCAAACTAGAAGATACCATAGGGTTGATGTGTGAGACCATACACTCAGAGATACCTTAAAAATAACAAGAGATCATGGGAAATGGATCCACTAGCTTCTAGATGACTGAAAAAATAAAACCTAATGGAAGAATAATAGGAGTTAAAGAGAAAAATATAAGGTAACACAGAAGGTATTAAAAAATCTCCTTACAGAAATCACTGCAAAAACTTTTCCAAGTAGAGGGAAAGCTTTTTTTTTTTTTTTGGTACCAGGAATCAAACTCAGGACCTTGCGCTTGTTGGGCAGGCACTTGCACCACTGAGCTATATCCTCAGCCCTGGAAAGCATTCAATACACAGGGAAATGAAGTATATAGAACCCCAAATAGCCACAATCAGAAAAGAACTCCATGACACATCACAGTTAAGAATCCTAGCAGTCCAACACACGGACAGAATTTTAAAAGCTGTTAGAGAAAAGGAATAATTAGCTAATAAAGGTAAACCTATTATTAGAGCAAATTTCTCAACACAAACCCTAACCACTTAATAGTTTATCCCAGTGTCACTCAGGCAGCCTATTTATTTATGTACTGACTATCCCAAGCATTGTTCTGGCAGGTGTTGTTTCAACCAGTTAATTTTTTTTTTTTTTTGAGACAGAATCTTGCTCTGTAGTCTAGGCTGGCCTTGAATTCATGGCAGTCCTTTTGCCTGAGCCTCCTGAGTGCTGGGATTATAGGCGTGTACCACCACATCCAGCTTCAATTCTTGTATTGAATAAATTTGATAAAATCATTTTTATATTTCCTGTTATATTATTGTTGTAGTTTGGGGTTTTGCAAGGGGAAACAATTTAATACAGGGCATATCCTTTATAGAATTATTTTATAGTAGTCACCCAAAAAGTCATATACAAAACAGTGCAGGAAATCTGTCCACACACTAAAGACCAAAGAATCAAGCTGAGGGCCTGGATCCCATGGTAAGGTCCTGCATGAGTCCAGCTGAAGACCTAGAGCCCATAACAATGCCCCCCACAAGTCCAACTGGAGGCCAAGAGCTCATGACAATGGCTCATGCAGGCCTGTTTCACAGACCTGCACTGGGAAGGCCGAAAGGTCAGTGACAGAAGCTAGAAAGTCTGTGCCAGTGGGATGAAGGATCTGTTCTAGCAGGCTGAGGGATTTGCCCGAGAGCCGGAAAGGGACATTCAAAGTAAGAACAAGAACTCCCCTGAAAAGTACCACAACCATCCTCAGCAACAGTGAGGTCCTGAGCTCCTCCAATGATGACAATAGCCCAGCTCCTATCAGGAAAGCCAGCATAACAAGCTTCTCCAGGAGACTAAGCAGTGCACCATCTTCCCCTCTGAAGCCAGGAAGCAATTCTCAAATCAAGGACCAGAGCTCCCACAAAATGAAATGTAGCCATTCCCAGTGACAGCAAGGTCCCAAGCTCCTCCGAAGATGAGAACAGCCAAATTCATAAGGAAAGCCAGAATAACAAGGTCTTCCAAGAGAATGAACAGCAGCTCCAGGAAAAGCAACAACCCCAACAGCTCCCAACAGCTCCCAACAGCTTCTAACAACTCCCAACAGCTTTTCTTCTTCTTCTCCAGCTCTGCCTCTTACGCTGCTAGCAATGATCCTTAGGTGGGCCTCCCACACCTACCACCACACTGGTTCAGTTCAGCTGGGTGTTACAAGTTGACCACCAATTGTCAATCCACCACAATTATCTTATAAAAAATTAAGAATTTTTTCATAAAAAATGGAAAACTATGCAATTTTTGGTCATCCTGTATTTAAATAATCAGACTAGTAAGTGGTAAAGGCAAGGAGACTTTAGAGTGAAGTTTTTCAAGTCCTAGTAGAAAATAACTTTCAACCCAGATTAATACATCCTACAAAGCTACCTTTCAAAATTGATGAAAAAATAAAGACTTTTCCTGATAAAGAGTGCCTTAAAAAATTTCATCAAAATCAACACTACAAAAACTACTCAAGGATATTCTAGACAGACACGAGACCAACACCACCAAAGAGCCCAGTGTAGTGAATACATCAACCAGAGGAAGCAGTTAAACAAAAGGAAAAATAAAGGAATCAGCAATAGATAAATAACACAGTGACAATATACTATTTCAGTAATAACTATCAGTAATGGTCTCTCCTCCCTAGTTAAAAGACACACACTGGCAGATTGGATCAAAAACCAAAATCTAACTGTATGGTGCATACAAGAGATATACACAATGCATAAGCAAGATCATAGAATAAAACACAATGGATGGAAAACATTATTGTGTGAAATAGGGCTCAAAAACAAGCAGAAGTAATTATTTTCAGCCAAAACTGATCAAAAGAGACAAAGACAGTCACTGCATACTCGAACAAAAACAATTCAACAGGAAAAAATAACAGTTGTAAATATATGCACCAAAAGCCAACATACCAAACTTCATAAATCAAATCTTATGGACATAAGAGATCAAATAAACACCAGCACACACATAATGGGGGACTTTAATACCCCAGTATCACAAATAGATGAACTAGACAAAAAAATCAACAAAGAAATATCAGAGTTGAACCACACCTTTGAACAAATGGACCTAATAGATATCTACAGAGTGTTTTGCCCAACAACAGAATACACATTTTTCTCAGAAGCATACAGAACGTTCTCCAAAATACATCATATGCTAGATCATAATGCATGCTTAGATAAATACAAAAGAATTGAAATAATCTCGTGCATATTATCAGATCATAGCAAAATGGAATAGAAATCAAAGGAAAGCAAACCACAGAAAGTATGCAAACACAATAGGTTCAATAGTACACTAATGAGTAA
>NW_004955748.1:11343-28363 GCF_000276665.1 Chinchilla lanigera
AAAAAACACAGAAATCAATAGTATTCCTTACACCAAAAATGAACCCACTGAGAAAGAAATCAGGAAAACAGTCCCATTCAAAATAGTCTCAAAAAAATTAAATACCTCAGAATTAACCCAGCTAAGGAAACGAAAGGCCTCTGTAATAAAAATTATACGTCTCTGAAAGAAGAGATTGAAGAGGACATTAGAAAATGGAAAGATCTCCCCTGTTCTTAGATAGGCAGAACTAACATTGTCAAAATGGCCATATTACCAAAAACGGTATATACTTTTACTGCAGTATCCTTCAAAATACCACCAGCTTTGTTTCACAGAACTAGAAAAAAATAATTCTAAAATTCATATGGAAATAGAAGAGACAGCCAAAGCAATCCTGGGCAATAGGAGCAAGGCAGGAAGCTTTAGGATCTCATTCTTACGCTACAAAGCCACAGTAGTAAAAAGCAGCATGGTACAGGAACAGAAATAGATATACTGACCAGTGGCTAGAATAAAGGATGCAGAAACAACTCCAAGCACCTTCAGGCAGATGGCTTTTGATGAAGGAACCAGTAATACATGCTGGAGAAAAGACAGACCTTTTAACATTAGGTGCTGGGAAGACTGGTTGTCTACTTGCAGAAGAATGACTCTAATCCATATATCTCACCTTGTGTAATATCAAATCAAAAAGGATCAAAGACCAATATGTAAAAACAGAAATAATGAATCTACTTGGAAAAAATTGTAAAACTCTTGAAGACGTAGGCATAGGCGAAGACATTCTGAACAGAACCTATGTAGCTTAAGAAATAATACCGAGAATCAATAAGTGGAGTTATATTAAATTAAAATCTTCTGCACAGCAAATGAAACAACCAACAGAATGAAGAGAACACCTACAGTATAGGGAAAAGAAATTTACCAGCTACTCTGAGAGAGCACGAATATCTAGAATATATAAAGAACATAAAAAATTAAATCAGCAAAAAGGTGATCCAGTCCAAAACATGGACAATCGAAATGAACAGACATTTTACTGAAGAAGAAATACAAATGGCCAATAAATATGTAAAAAAAATTCAGCATCTTTGGCCATTAGAGAAATTCTACCTTTGTCCAGCAAGAGTGGCCACTATCAAGGACTCAAAAAACAACAAATTCCGGGTATCACCGTGAATTCGAGGCCAGCCTGAACTACATAGGAAGACCCTGTCTCAAAAAAATGCTAATGAAGTTGTGGGGGAAAGCGATCTTTTTATATTGTTGGTGGGACTATAAACTAGCATAACTACTTTGAAAATCAGTGTGATTTCTTAAAGATATAAATTCATTCAACCCTGCCAAGCCTCTCCTGGGTGTCTTCCCAGAAGAGCTAAAGTCATCCTGGTACAGCGATACATGCAGATCCATGTTTGTAGCAGCACAACTCACAGTGGTTAAATCATAGAAGCAGCCTATTTGCCCATCAATAAATAAATAGATTAAAAAGTGAGATAGATGTATAGATATGTAGATTTTTCGGTCATAAGGATGAATCTGACTCATCTGTAGAAAAATGGATGGCTTTTGAGACTATAACACTGTGAAATAAGTCAGTCACAAAGGTTAGCTATGACAAGGTCTTGCTAATATGAGACCCAAAATATAAATAAAGAGCGAAATGAAGAGCCATTTTAAAAACAGGATGGTAGGCCCTATAGAGATGGCAAGGGGATCTGGGGAAGGTAGGAGGAAGGCAGATGGTGGACAGGGACAGTAAAACTAATGAAAATGTGAGATAGACAGGTCTGTCTCCCAAGCTGAATGGAATCACTCTGCATCACAAACACACACCAATAAAAAAATGAGAGCCATTTTTCTAAGTTACTTATCAGGAGAGGACTGAAGGTAAGAATGGACTCAGTGATGCTGGGTCAGAGTTGGAGTTAGGAATAAAACCTCAGGGGTGGCCAGGCATGGCGGCGCACGTCTGTAATCCCAGCACTCGGGAGGCTGAGGCAGGAGGATTGTTGTGAGTTCGAGGCCAGCCTGGGCTACAAAGTGAGCTCAAGGCTAGCCTGAACTACTTAGTGAGACCCTGTCTCAAAAAGACTACCAAAAAAAAAACCAGGGGTGGTCTCCAAAATGTGTATAAAGTTAGAGTCAGAAATGAGTATCACTATGTTTATGAGTTTGTATTTATATATACAGTTCCTAGAGCTGTGCACTGAGAGAGCCTAGAAGCAAGCACTTCCCAGCAGAAAGGAGCACACCTAGTCTCAGACCTTGGTTGCTAAACACTATTTCTCCATTACAAAGGAATCAGGACTCCTTGGAGGATTGGTGCATTGCCAAGGTAAAGGCAGAATGGAATCTTTCAGATACCTCTTAGCTCGATAGCTTCTATCATCCAAGGTCAATCATGATACAGGTGCAGTAACAGGCCACATGTCAGCCCCTGGTAAAGATCCAAAGAGGGCACCAGCATTTGCTACAAGTACTTTTGTGGAGGTGATTCCAGAACAGTGGGTGGGAGTTGGATGAAACCCAGGTCAACTCACTCAGGGCCCCAAGAGAGTGAGCTTTCCCCTCTTCCCAGGCCCTTCCACACACTGTGCTAATAGAACAGAGGGGACCACATGAATAGGATCACTGCCATCCCCAGAGTCCGTGGGAAAGTAAAATAGTTCAGCAAGACCCAGGAGCTCAACCTCTCAAGCACTTTGCTTGTATGTCTTAGCGAGATCTCAGATGCCTTTCCCAAGAAAGATATTAAGCTTCTGAAGTTAATTGGGTTTAAACAGTCCCTTTTTCCTGACAGTGTGTTCCAATAGGTTAACCTCTGGTCTGCAGTGAGGTGTTGAGACTTGGAGCAATAGGAGTGCTCTAAATATACGGCTCTACAGCATTTCCCACTCCAAGAAGAGGTGTCAATATTTTAGAATTTAAAATTTCACCTTCCAAAAAACTAAAACTAGAAATTCCATTCGACCCAGCCATCCCCCCTTCTAGGTATCTTCCCCAAAGGATTAAAGACATCATATTACAGCAATATAAGCATACCCATTTTTAAGCAGCACATTTCATAATAACTAAATATTGGAAGTAGCCTATATGAGCATCAGCAGATGAATGAAGAAAATGTGGTATTTTCATGCACATTCTGTCATCAAGGATAAACTTGAGAGACCTTAATGTTAAGTGAAAAAAATCAGACACATAAGCTTAAATATTGCATGGCTTTTCTTATATGAGGAACCCAAAATACAAGTAAAGAGCAAAATAAAAGAAGATACTAGGAAGTAAGGAGATAGATTTTTCTCAAGTGGGAAGGGGATCAAGAAATGGGGAAAAGAGGATGGAAAGAATTAAGCTGTTATGCACATATACCAGCTCCCCACGAGGAATGTAATCATTATCTACTGCAAATATGGACTAATTTTTTTAAAATTCACCTTCCATAGTCCTCCTTTTTTTGACATTTGCCTGAAAGTCACAATGAAATTGGTCTCTTCACGGAATTCTAGTAAGTCAGACTTCTCTTTTTCTTACGTCCAGAACTTTCAGCCGACTGTAGGATTCTTTTCAGCTCAGTCTCTTCAGAGCCCACTGATTTCCTCTAAATCATCAATGATTTTTTTTTCTTTCTGAGATAGGTTCTCACTATTCAGCCTGGACTGGCCTCATGTTCTTGATCCTCCTGCCTCAGCCTCCTGAATGCTAAAATTATAGGCAGGAGGCACCACCACACCCATCTCAAGTGATCTTTTGAAAGTCTACATTTATATCCACATAATAATTTCAAGTCAGAGTTTTGCCTGTTGTCTCAAAAGAATCTCCTGGCTCCAGCTATTGGAGTTGAAATTTGGTGGGGATACAAACTGCTTTGAGTAAAAATTCTCAGAAATCTTGCCTGAAACTGTAAGATGTGGTAGCTGATGAAATGTCTAGTATCAGTCATTTTGTAACCCTCCGTACTCCCTGAACTTGGAATAGAGACTTCTAACCTGGACAATAACCTCCAGTCCATTGTGATTGGGGTTCTTTCTTCTTCCTTCCAGGACCTCAGTGGAGACCCTAATGTTTATTGTTGTTACTGATTGGTTGTTTATTTGCTTGTTCTGCTCTTTTAAAAAAAAAAAAAATAACAGCTTGTTAAAATGTCCCAGGAGAGGAGAAAATTCAGCCCTTTAGGACACAAAGCTTTCATTGCTCTAAGAAGAGTAGAGCAAAAGTATTTCTATGCTTTCAACAAGAAAAGATGGAGTGGGGCTGGGGATTTAGCTTAGCAGCACAGCGCCTGCCTGGCAAGCACAAAGTCATGAGTTCAATTCCTGGTACCGGAAAAAAAAAAAAAGAAGAAGAAGAAGAAGAAGAAAAGATGGAGTTAAGATCTCAGTCCCATAAAGATCTCTGGAATCCTTTCCCGCTGTCCACCATCAGAACCACCAGTCCCTATCTTGTTCCAAGTCACACTTAGTTCTTGCCTGGATGACTGGAACCAGTTCCCATCTGGCTTCTCTGTCTCATCTTGTCCCCTGCAACTCTTCCCCATACCAAAGTGATCTGTGACAATTAAGGAACAGGAACACAATCCAGTTCAGGCCAGTGAGATGTGGGGCAAAGTCTGTTCCTTGGACAGGCCTGCTTTCGCTTTGAGACATTGTCTTCTCCCAGAAGTGATTGTTTGCTATTTTGCCACCAAAGGAAGGATGCAGTTGATGTACCTTCTTAAAGGAGAAGGTAAAGCCAGGAGAATTGCAAGGTGAAGGAAGCCAGAATCGTAGAGTTAAGCAAACCTGAAGTCCATTCTCTGTCTATTGTTGCTTATTTAAATTTCACATGATCAAAAATATGGACCAAATATTGGTTGTACGATAATGTGAATATACCTACCAATACTGAACTACACACCTAAAAGTGGTTATGATGGCAAACACATCATAACACAACTAAAAAAGAAAGAACCCATTACAACAGCAATGAAAATATGGAACAAACAACATAATTATCACGTGTCTACCATCAAGCTTAAAATCTTCTTGATTAGTTAAGCCAATTTGAACAGGATTTGTTGGTGATGATGGTTTTGTTTTGTTGTGTTTTTTTTTATGATTTGGACCCAGAGAATGCATGCTAAGTAATGTGGAATGCACAGACAGGAAACAGGAACTCTGCAATTAACAAATCATATATTTGATGAAATTGGCAAAACTGAAGAGATGAGGCTCAATCCTAGGCTAGAAAAGTAGTAATCCTAGCCAGGCACGGTAGCACAGGTTTGTAATACCAGCACTCGGGAGGCTGAGGCAGGAGGATCACTGAGTTCAAGGATAGCCTGGGCTACATAGTGAACTCAAGGCCAGCTTGAACTACACAGCGAGGCTCTGTCTCAAAAAAAAAAAAAAGAAAGGAAAAGAAAATTAGGAATCCCATTTAAGTGATTGTAAAATAGTTGGTTTGTGTGCTTCTTAAAGTTAATGCTCAAAAAGTCACCTGAGGATCTTATTCTAACTCAACTTCTGATTCAGTAGGTCTGGTGTGGGAATTGAGATTCTGTATTTTTAACAGATGTCAATGCTGCTGAATCATGGACTACACTTTAAATATCAGGGAATTAAACTGATGTGTGCTGAAATCAGGACCACATGCCCTGCAGGGTTTGCATTAAGAGAAGGGTGGGAAAAATTCAGGATGTTGGATTGTGCCAGCAACTTCTTACAGCCCTCATTAAAGCTCTCCCAGAAAGAGACATGCCTGGCTTTACACTGGATTGTGTGAAAGCAAAGAAGAAAATACGCTTCTGTAAAGGGAGGTGTGCTGGGCATACCTGTGATCCCAGCAGGTGGGTGGCTGGCGCAGGAAGACTGCCGCAAGTTGAAGGTCAGCCCAGGTACATAATAAATTGAAAGCCAGCTGGAACTACACAGTGAGATCTTTTCTCAAAAAACCAAGGTGGACAGGGTGTGAGTCAGTCTACCTTGGCCAGCTTTTTAGAGTCTGCTCATTTTTGTAGACTGAAGCCATGAGTAAGTGAGTGAATTCACAGTAAGAAAGACCTCAATAACTAGAGCCACCCAGCCGTGAAGCCGGTTGCCGTGTAAAGCGATGAGCTCCTTATTCCAGGAAGTGTTCCTGCAGTGACTTGGCGACCATCTGTCAATTCTGTCAACTTTTCTTTTCTTTTGTGCTGAGTTTGACCCTGGGGCCTTTTCACTAAACTATATCCCCGCCTATTAGCCTTTTAATTTACTATTTTTTATTTTGAGACAGAGTCTTCCTAAGTCACTGAGTTATGCAGGTTAAGCTTGGACTTTGAGTCTTTTTCCTACTTTTTCTTAGTTTTTAATTCTGCTCAATAAATCAGCCTGAACCAATAAATCAACCCAGTCACTGACATGTCCTGAAATATTTTTTTCTGGGATGATGTCAAGAGCCTATCCAGCATGAGTTGAGGTCCTCATCTCTTCTTTGGGGGAAACTTTTTGGACCCTATCCAGTGACTTTTTTTTAAATACTATCAACTCTAAACTCCATGAAGGCAAAATTCCTGTCTATCTTGAATTCCAAGACATTGCCAAAACTTAAGTGCCCAGCTCTCTTTTATGTATTTCCTAAGAAGAAGAACCAGGCTTAATTTATCTTTTATCCTCAGGTAACCCAAATGGTTACTCAATACATACTTATTTGAAGTGTCCTGATTGAATTAAATATCAGGAGTAGCAGTGCCCCAAGCACTGGGCTGGGATTCAGGGTAAAATCTGAGAGTTTAGCAAGAGAAGCTAACACTGAGGGTTGGGCCTGGGTGCCAGGCCTTCCAATGGCTGAAGCAAGAAGAGAAAAGAGAAAACACAAGTGATGAAAGGAGGTACAGGCCGGTTTTCAGATGTAGCTGAGGGGTCCTGCCGGGATTCATTCAACAGGCAGGTCCGCAGGGACTTCTGAGAAGCAGCAAGCTGGAGCTATTGAGCCCAAGAGCAGAAACTGCCCAGGCTGGCTGCTGTGCCTAGGCTGGCGATAGTGCCTCCATGTGCTCCTTGAGGTGACAGGATGGTCCCCATCGACTCCTTTTTTGACTCCTCCTCAGGCAGCAAGAAGTCAAGTCATCAAGACGGATAGGAAATCCAGCCTCAGAAGACAAAACAGGAAACCTTTTCTGCTTCCCCTGTCTGTGACAGACAACCCAGCAATGAGGACACAGAATTTAAACTGTTTCCTTCTCGATTTCAGCTTCTGCCCTCATAAGACTGGAAGTGGATTAAAATGAGGCTGAGAAAGCAAAATGTGACATCTCAAGGGCCATTTCATGCAAAGTAGCTGCTCCGCTCCCATGACTCATAAATCTTCCTGATGAAGATCTTAGTGTGAATCAGGCTTTACATGTCTGCATATGTGTCTCAGTTGATCGTCACAGCACCAGGGATGCAGATTGGTGGTATTATTCCCACTTCCCAGAGGAGGAAGCTGAAGCTCAGATACAGAGTGACTGTCCTGGGCTTCCACAGAGATGGAGCAGGGCTGGCAGGTTCCCTGGACATCTTTATCTGACTCCAATCTTTGCTCACCCTCAGTGCCTCACTCTGCCCAACCTGGTCAGAAACCTCCCCCGGACACCACAGTAGTGGTTCAGAGACCAAGGCAAGGATCAAATGGTCTTGTTCCTGAACATCTATTTTAGCTTGATATGAAGAAAATTTTTAATTTTTATATGCAAACAAGTAAGTTCTCAAGTGGGATACAAAACATGAATTTTTGAAGTTAAAATTTTAGATATTGACTTCTCAGTAATAATGTAACAGTATTAGTTCATTAATTGTGGCAAATATACCATACTAATGTAAAATGTGTTAGTGGAAACTGTGTGGGGGACATACAGGGACCCTTTCACTATCTTTCTAATATTTGTATTTGTCAGCTTTCCCATCACTGAGACACTGTACCTAACCTTAAGGGAGGAGAGGTTTAATTTAACTTATGGTTTCTGGGCATTCAGTCCATGGTTATTTGGCTCCAAGGCAGAAACATCATGGTGGACGAGTGTGGCAGAGTAAAGATACTTAGTTCATGTCAGCTGGGAAGGAGAACAAGGGAACAGTGCTGGAGAGGGGATGAGGGACCAAATATAGATCCCAAGATCATGCTTCTTTGACCGCACAGATACTTCCAGAAATGTGCTTCACTAATCCTCGGAGTGGATCTGAAACCCAGCCAAGTTGACAAGCTGCCTTAAATCTAAAACTTCTCTAAAATAAACATTTCCTTTTTAAAATGTGAGATATTGAAGAAATTTTAGAATCTTAATCTCTCCCAAAGGTACTTGATCACAGTCCTCTTTTGTTAGAAGTACAACAGAGACCCTGTTTGAAAAGCAACACTCCCCCATTGCTGGTAGGGTAGAAGGGCTTCCTTCAGGGCACGCCTATAGTTCATTAAGAGGACAAGAGAGCAGGCAAGTAAAGATTCCTCCATTGCCCTCCACATTCTCTGCTCCTTCTTTGCATTGTGAGAAGAGTGGGAGAAAAATAACCACTTGCCCTTCCCCAGATTCCTACCAGAGTAGAAGGAATTTTAGAACAGCCTGTTCAGCGCCTCACCCTGTTCCAGCCTCCACCACAATGTTCCAGAGCATCTATTATCCTGGTGCACTTCAGTCATCTGGGTGAAGCCCCAGGCGTGAAGGGGAAGGAATGCAGCCATGTACAGTAAGTCCCAATGAGCAAATACCTACTGTGTGGGTTAATCAGCAGGGGAGCAGGAAACCTTCTGGGGAGTGCACATTCAGGACTTCATCCTGCATCTGACTCCAGACCAAAGAATGCAGCGCACAAGACTTGGGACACACCAGTGCTGTTACCGGTGAAAGATTTGGGGGGCAGCTGGAAAACAGACACTAAGGTTCTTCCCCAGGTTGATAAAAGAGGCTCCAGCTGCTGTTTTCTCCTAGCTGTAAGTGGGCCAAGATGTAACTGTTCCACGCAATCACTCAGTGCTCTCTGATTCTGTCCAGTTCATGACAGGGAGTGGGGGCTCTAACTCAGGAAAAAGAAATAAAGAAGAGGAAAATAGAGAGATCAAAGCCTCTAGCGACAATTTAAAGGGCCACACTTGAATCAGGCTAGAAAATTGTTTCCAGGCTCCGCTTTAGGACAGATAGTCAAGACTTGAATGACTGAAGTAAGCTGAGGTAATTTCTATACCGGTATCATCATGTTGACCATCAAAGTAAATATTGTTGATTGTCCAGCAAAATTCAGAGCTCCTGCAGAGTTTCTCATGTAATTTGGCAATAGAACAGATGGATAAATAATTAGATAGATAGGAAAAGCAAAGAGGAGAGAAAGAGGACTGATGTATGATGCTTTGCGGAGCTTGGCAGACAGACAATGCCTCATGGAAAAGATAGCCTTTGATCTAGATATTGGACTCGGATAAGAAGGGAGAGAGCAAAGCAGGAGTGTAGGATAGCAGAGGGGAAGCATAGAAGCAGGAATGGGCATGGCAGGTCAGGGAAGAATGAACAGAAGAGCTTGGGTAAAGGAGAGATGTGTGACAAGCTGGAAGGATAGGCAGTAGGGACCCTTGGCTAAAACTTGAGATTTGTCCATGGATAGTTGAAAGGCATACATGACAACCTTTAGAATAGAGGAGGCATGGAGTGGAAGAGGTGAAGGGAGATCAGGGGGAACGAGGATGATTCAAGGGGAGATATAGTAGACAAATGGATAGCACTTGGTGAACAGTGAGATGTGAAGAACCTAGGAAGAGGAAAGGATCAAGAAGAATCAAGATCCCAGGACAACTTCCCGGCTTCCAGCTTGAGTATCGGAGGCAATGAAGAGAATTTCTTTTTTTTCTCTTTCTCTTAGTAAGATTGCTCCTGTTCTTTTACTTTGGACTGTCCTTGGGGAGACTGTCCCTCCTTCCCTTTTGCAGTCTAACAATTTAATAACAGAATTCTCAGCCCCTTTCTGTATAAAAACAGCCTGACATGTGGGGTGTAGATAAGCCCGCACAACAGAGAAATGCTGGTGCTAGGACCTGCTGGATCTGAGGTTTGCTACAGAATTCCAGCCTCCAGAGCTCACAGGACCCAACAGCCACTACTATTTAGTGGACCGATGTCTCTTTACAGACAAGCAGGCTGAATGAAAAGTGACTTCCTTAAGGTTACACAGCCAGAGAACAGCAAGCTAGGACTAGAACCTGGCTTGCTGGGTCTTAATAATCCAGTGCTCCTTGCAATTCTACTAGCTGCTCTGTGTCCTGGCAGGGGGTGGGGGATGCTTTTTAGAGAAATGGGGCATTTTATTGAAATGATTCCTTCTCGGGGCTGGGGATTTAGCTCAGCGGCAAAAAGCGCCTGCCTGGCAAGGGCAAGGTCGTGAGTTCGGTTCCCGGTACCGGAGAAAAACCAAAAAAAAAAAAAAAAAAAAAAAGAGAAATGATTCCTTCTCTGTGGGTTTTCCACAAAACATCCTTCATCACTCCTCAGGGAAAATAAATAATAATTCAAGGTTTTTTTTAAATCCTGTGTTTATCTGTGACTTCTAAGATGACTGGCTTATCACCTCATTTTTATTCCCATCATCTCGGAATGTATTTTGAGTCACATTGTCTTGGCTGAGCTCTGAGATCTATGGTTTTCCCCATCATATTTCTGCATTACCTTGTCAAGGTAGGGAACAAATCTGACATCTTTTTCCTTTGAAGCAAACTTATTAAAATTCATAATTTGCAAGCTAATTGGGAAGAGAGAAAAATGGAAGTAAGGAAAAACAGGAAGCACATACCAAGTGCCCAATGAATATTTAAGAGGATACGCAGAAGAAAGAAAGAGGGACAGAACATTGACAAGAATGAGAAAAAAGCCCTTAACTGAAAAAAAAAGGGGGGGGGATATTTCATTAATTAAGAGCAGGAAGGGCCAGGGTGGTTCTTAGGAATTCCGCACGTCCCATCCCGCTAGGCTGGTTCCTAGGCAGGCTCTGAAGAAGCCCAGCCCTACAGTCCCAACATGCTGCGGCTGATTAGGTAAACTCATTGATAATAGGTTGGCCTTACACTGTGCCAGTCTCAGAAGCTAGCAATCATCTGATCCATTGTCCTGCTAAATAAATACCTGGGAAAGACACCAGAGCCTCTTCTGTTCTTTCAAGGGAAAAAAAATACAAACTACCCCAGGCGTTTTGTTGTGTTTTGTGTGTGTGTGTGAGAGAGAGACAGAGAGAGAGACAGAGAGACAGAGAGACAGAGAGACAGAGACAGACAGTGACAGAGAGACAGAGAGAGAGAGAGAGAGAGAAACCGGGTCTTGTTATGTTCTAGGCTAGCCTAGAATTCGTTATGTAGCCCAGGCTCACTCCAAACTCATGATCCTGCTGTCTTAGTCTCAGGATTACACGTGTGTGCCACCACACCTGGCTTTCAAGCATTTCTTTTTCTTGTCCACGGATCCTTGTTCTGAATGGGGTGCCTGACAGTGTCCCCATCCACTTCTCACCTATGCTGCTCAGGGACGCCATGCTGAGCTTTGTCACCCCTCCATGGCCAAGGATGCATAAGCTGAACCCGGGTTCCCCCATTGTCTGGGGTAAAACAAGTGAATGAGTCCCAAATAGGTAACATCGGCACATGGAGCCATCTGCAGACAGGAAGTCTATTTGTTTGATGTTCTAGGAAACCAACAAGAAGAAATGTATTTTAGCCAGGAAAGGCATAATAACCTGCCTAGCAGTGAACAACTGACAAACCCATGGGAGAGGGGTAAAAACAGAAAGCTAAGAAGAGACTGGCTGCAAGAAGATGGCATCTGACATAATGGGGACACCTGGAAGGTCATGACCAATGTGAGAGCTACAGGTACCTTAAACAAACAGATGGGTCATTCTGTCACTATCTATACAGGTTAGTTAAGAAACAAATTTGGGGGCTGGGGATTTAGCTCAGCAGCACAGTGCCTGCCTGGCAAGTGCGAGGTTGTGAGTTCAATTCTTGGTACCGGGGGAAAAAAAAAAAAAAGAAAAAAATTTTGTGTGCAGCATGTAGCACTGGAAGACAACCATGTCTGGGGTCAGTCTCCATTATAAACTATGAAGTCCTTGCACACACATGTGTGCCTGTGTGCGTGTGTACAACCTCATGCCTGTGATGCGCCTTATCTTCACTGGGAATTCTCTGTTGCAGCATATGTATTGCTAAAATATCTGTCTCTGCAGTGACTTGTGAGAATTTGCTGGTGTTTTCAGCTTTCTCCTGGACTTTGTGTCTCCCAACCTCCATTTCTCAGGTCAATTTGCTAATGCTTAACGGGGAGACCTCTGCCTATGTAGAAAGGAAGAGCAGGCTTCCTGCACAAAGCACTCTGACGTGGAGTAGGAGAAAGTGGCTTTACTGCCAGCAGCTTTGCAGGGGACTTGCACCTGTTGCAAAAAAGCCCTGAACACAGGTTTACTTTTATTTTTATACCTTTGGTCTGTGATAAGCGAGACTACATAAGCAGAACTGCTGTGAGAGGAGTGGAGAGGTCTTGGCTGGACCCTCCAAGACGTGTATGGGAAATTTTTGGCAGGACCTTCCAATAGGAGGTATTTTTTTCTCTCACCTGTGTGAAACAGATTTGGCTAGACTGAGATAAGCCCATGAACATGTATCATCAATGACATATAAAAAAGCTCTGAAAGTACAACATGGCTCTGACATGGCTCCATCCCTGACCATTACAGAAAGGTCAAAGCTAGTACATATCACACCACGCCGTAACATACCAAAGATGCAGTATGGTCAGACCTGCATTTTGTTGTTACCCCAAATCCAGGAGCTCACTGTATATTGCACATCAGAGTGTTATTGTATGGGCTCTTCTAGAAGGAAGTTCCATCTTGAAATCATTTGGAACTAACTAGATCAAGATTCTATGTAGGGACTGAGGCAGTAGCTCAGTGGTAGAGCACCTGCCTAATGTGTGCCAGGCCTTGCGGGTTCTGAACAGCTCTTAAAACTAGGAATAATTAAGTGATTCTCTTTCACATTCATTTATTCACTGTCCTTTGATTCCTCCCTTACCTTGCATCCAATCTATTATAGAATTAATGGATTCATCTTTGGGCTTGAAAGTGATCATATACATTAATTAATTGGTCAAATTTTCAAAATACTTATTTCTGAAGGACTCCACCAGAAAGATGGTTTGATCCCCAGAATTAGGGAAAAAATACATCTAAAGACATAGCTTCCTGAACCTATAATCATGAAGCCTGGAAGTGAGAAATTTGAGAAGCAGGCTCCAACCTTCAGGGAGCAGTTAGATATGGAAAACAATGCTTGGCCATGGAGCTGAAATGTATTTGAAAGAAAACAAGAAGAGCCTGAAATTTTGCTTCATTTTCCCAGACACCTGCCTGCTTCTGAGATGCCCAGCTCATTTGCCTGGATTCATCACAGAAAAAGCATCTTTAAATGCATTCCATCCCCTGGAGGAGGACAGCACACTTCAGAAGGTAAACCAAGGAGTCTGGTTTGCAGTGGTTGAGTTTCTGAATGTCCTGAGTGTTTCCAAGTGAAAGTGTGATTTCACAGAGAGGCTTATGTTTTAAATTGTCTGTAAAATACACTTTCATGAAACTTGGTTTTCTCTGACTCTCCTTGTTTCCTGCTTGAATGGACTAGTAAACCTGAATTCTCAAAGTCATTGAGGTAGAAGGTGTGTAACATTAATACCTGGGCTTTACATCAATAATTTCCAGGATGTTGGTGTTTTTTAATAAAGCACATATAGAAGTCATGAAGTTGTAGATTTATAATAATGATCCAAACCAACCATTGATTTCACTACTAGAAACTTTAAGGCACCAACAGGTGAAGTGATTTGCCTAGAGACATACAGTGACAGAGAGAGGGACTGCAACCCACCATCCTGATGATAAGCCCAGTGCTCCTCTCATCTTTCTGGTGGATTCCTTCAAAAATAAGTATTTTGAAAATCTGACCAATTAATTAATGTTTATGATCACTTTCAATCCCAAAGAGGAATCCATTATATTCTGTAATAGATTGGATGCAAGGTAAGGGAGGGATCAAAGGGCAGTGAATAAATGAATGTGGAAGAGAATCATTTAATTATTCCTAGTTTTAAAAGCTTTTCAGAACCCACAAGGGGCTGAAAAGACAAGCATGCTCAGGGCTGGGAATTTTACCTCCCAGAACTGGACCAGGACCACAGATGTAAACTGGAAAAAGGAAAAGAGAATTGCTTCACCCAGAGGCAGTGAGATTGCATCAACCAATCCTTGTCATTCTGCAGCTTCCTTGTGCATCTGCCTGGAACCAGTCACAGAGCATTTCCTGCTGAACCCGAGCGTCTCCTCCAAGCCACCTCAGCCCCTCCAAAGCTTTCCTTCTGGGACTTCCCCAGAAATGAACTCTTACAAGAAGGTATAAAAAGAACAGCTGCTCCAGGCAGAGCAACTCCCCTGGCGACCACAAGAGGCTGAGGCACTTGGCAGGTAAGACTTGTCAGCAGTAGTCTTTCCTGGCTTCCGCAAAGTGAATGGTGAAACTTGCTAGCTCCTTCTCAGAAATCTTGGTACTGGACTGAGGCTTTGCTTCTTGGTGCCAGATTTGGCTACCACATGACAGGTCATCCCCGTTTGGGGTAAGAGAAAATGGGGCTAAATCCACTGCCAGGCAAAAAGGCTTTTACGTTTCTGAAAACTAAGTCATATAATCATAAACTCTTGGGGGCTAGAAGGTACCATAGTTCACTTTGATCTATCCCTATTATGAACTGAGCCCTCGGACACGTGTTCAAGGTCACTCAGAAAGTTGGGGGAAATAGTAACAAAATGGTTCTCCACGCAGTGGTCTTGATACTGGTATAAATAATCTGACCTCTTCACAACACTGTGGAGCTTTTGCAGTATTTTTAGGGTTCCCTAAGCCAAGGGCTTTCAGAGTCATCTCATCTGCAGCATCTCATGCCTGCTATCTGTAGCAGATCTGAACTCTGTACACCCAGGGTCCTAAATACCCTGTGTACACTGGCTCTCAGTCAAGTGCATGGACTTCAGTACAAGGTGGGCTTCATTTGGGGAGAGTGGAGTGGCTGAATCATGTTGTTTTTTATGCAACTGGGTGCACTTGGCATGTACCCAACACCTTCCTTCAGCTGAGAAGATTGTTTCTGCTACACAGGGCTTGGTGAGAGCCATTGAGGCTATAAGAGGAGAACAAGTTCAAACTCAGATCAGTTTCAAGTATATTTTCGGACACCAGGTATGTAGGAATTTTCTGCAAGCAATGCTGCAACAGCAGTTACCAGCTGGGTGTCCTCTAATCCCATTCTGACACTGTCTGCCTTGGAGATAGCACCAGCTCCCTCAGGATGGGGCTCAGTCCCACAGACCACCCTCCATTTTGATGCCAACCGAAAGCCCTAGGTTGCTTTACCCGTGCTCCTGACCAACTACCTACAAATCAGGGTTCCCACAAGGCCCTCCTCAAAGTTGACTAATTTGCTACCGTTATTTACAAAATTTAGGGAACTGCCTACAATCCCAGGACTCTGGGGGGCTGAAGCAAGAGGATCACAAGTTCAAGAACAGCCTAGGTAATTTGGCAACTTAGAGAGACCCTGTCACAAAAGTTTAGAAAGGGCTGAGGCTGTAGCTCAGTGTGAATGCCCTGGGTTCACTGTACTGTTCAATGCCCCAGTACTGAAAACAAATCAGATCAAATCAGGGAACCACTTACTTATGTTTATCCGTTCACTATAATAAATATTACAAATAACACAGATGAAGAGGTGCGTAGGTCAAGGTATGAAGGAACATGGAACATCTGCGCCCTCCCTGGGCACCACCCTTCCGGAACCCTTCAGCTATGCACAAGCTCCCTGGACACTGTCCCTGTGGAGTTTCACGGAGATTTTATCACATAGTTGGAGCCTGGAAAACCATGAAGAGCTAATGCTGATGGACTGACTGGGGAAACCCAGCAAGGCCTGTCTGTTCAGGTTCTTCTTGGGCTCTCTGTGCGGCATTCCTTAATCCCAGGCACAGAGCGCGATCCCTTCTGAAATGGGAGTGTTATGATTCACCATCAGGCAAGGTAGACCCAAGAATTTCATCATAGCCTCCTCTAAGACAGAAAGCAGATTCGAGTTTCTGTGGTTTCCTTTGGAGAAGAGAAATTCTAGTTTCCACGGCCTGACTTGGGGAGGGAGTTTTAAAGCAGGAACCTAGGATGAAAATTTAAATATACATATTTAAGAGAATATATATATTTAAGAGTGATCCTGGAGTTGCTCACGAGATCAAATAGAGCATTCTTTCTGGCGATTGGGTGTTTGGTGGCTTTCCACCGGGCTCATTCCACCGGCCTCAGCAGAGCTCTTGCCTTTCCTGGAGAAGAATTCTACTGGTTCCTTCCTTCCTCAGAGCTTTCTCCAGTCTCTCTGGTGACAGCTCAGCAAATCTGAGAGCCAAACCTGGAAGGCAGGGGTTCTCGGAGTGTGGTCTGCCGCCGGCAACATCACGTGGGAGCTTACTGCTAGTGCAGATTCTTGCCCCCCCCCCCGTCCCAACCTTCCAAGTCAGACTCTGTGTTTACCAGGTTTTCCCGGGTGATTCTTAGACTCATTAAAGTGTGAGAGGCCTGCTAGGAGACCATCACCCCTCTGCCCCGCAGCAACCTCAGCAGTTTAACTTCTCTGCTCTGTCCTTCATCCGGCATGTGCCTAACACCTGTAATGTACCACCTCTGTGCCTAGATCCTGGAAGAACAAAAATCAATAGGACATCACTCTTAAGGAGCCTCTGGTCTGACATGCAAACATGAAAAGAGTAGTATAAGGCAGGAGCCAAGCACTGACCTAACTTTGCCTAGAGAAATATGGTAAACTTTACAGAAGATGTAGCATTTGACCTGGGTTTTGACAAGTGAATAGGAGTTTATGAGGTACAGAAGGCATTGCATGAATAGAGGTGTGAGATTGTGGACCAGCCTGGCATTTGAGGGCCAGAGGCTATGGCTCTGGCTTCAGAGAATGCTTTATGTCCTG